>NC_037597.1:19480032-19780032 GCF_003073045.1 Pomacea canaliculata
ATCAGCTATCGCTTGAGTGTTGGTTAGCTTAAAAGTGAAATTATGAACTGTAAAGCCTACTTGATAATTGCTAAATGAATAAAATTCTATATATATTTAATGGAGGCAGAGAGAGAGAGAATATGTTTGTGTGTGACTGTGTTGTGTATTTGCATTTCTATGCATATGTGTGAATATGCAAGAGAGAGAGCAGATTTTGCTTGGGCATTAGATAACGGTTTAATTGACAATTACAGGACAAAAATTAAGGCTTTTGTTGTTTGCAGTTGCGCAGCTAAACAGAAGCATTAATTTTAAGAATGTAGTATATTGATTAAACAAAGTGATTTTTCACAATAAAAATAAGCAAAATGCACACACAGTTTAGAAACAGGAACTACTAATGTATCACAATTGGCTTATTTTTCACGCTTCTCTCCAACATCTTCAACCTGTAAGTACTTGTCTGTTCATCTTAATGGTGAAGAGTAGCAATCCCTAAAGGCCCTTAAGCTGAATCTTAGGTTGAAATTTATTAAGGTCATTGAAGCTTAAGGAACAAAGAAGTTTTATTTCCTTTTACTTGACATGGCGCTAAGTTTGCGAGTAAAGTGCTTAATGCTCTTCTAACATAAGATACATCATAACAAACACCCCCATAAATTTTACTTGAAGTGTGAACACATTTCCATTAAATGCACATATGTGTTTGGAGAGGAAATGGGCGCCACCAAGCAATCGAAGTCCAAAAACGATCAAGACAGAACAGCGAATCCACATGCTCAGAAGACCACAAGAGCACATGGTAGACCAGGTAAACTAGCACGAACACAAAAGAAAGTATCAGACAATGTGCTATCCACAATAAGCCCTTCTGTTCACTAACTCCCTCTCAGATGGAGGTGAGAAGGCAGGAGCTCACGTTGGCCACACAACACTCTTTAAATTGCTCATCTACCACTGGTATAAAGAAAAACCAAGGAAGCCAGTTATGGGATGCTCTGGATATATGTGTGTGTCAACATACACAAAAACATGTTTGCACACATATACACAGTCAGTAACAGACTTACCTCTTGTGGGAAATACCCTGTATATGCAATCTTCCAAAGTTCAAATGGTGTCCTGACAAACCAAGATTTCAACAAACTTGTAAGTTGTGGGAAGGAGAGTCTTTTATCCAGATTTTTTTTCTTTTGCCCATAAACATCAAAATTTTCTATATAAATTAAGTTTATGAAGAATCCTGGAAAATGCATTCTGCTGGTAACAGAAATTCACCTTTTTAGCAACTATATTTTGCACCAGTGTTCTCCAGTGTGTTATCCATGACTTATACTGTCTCTACCTTACCTCCCCCCCAAATCAAACATCCCCATCTAAAACAAGAGACTCAGACTTACTTTGCCTGAACCCTGCCAATATCTTTATCAGCCAAAGGCGGGGAGCCTGCAGAAAAAAAAGAAAAAGTCATAAAAATCAAAAAATCTATAACAGTCATCCGATAGTGAAACAAAAAATTAATGTTGATAAGATTATGTAAAATCTAGTTTTCATAACAAACTCGCTTCACCAATCATGCTACATGCATTATGTAACATGAAGCATGCACAAGTGTGTCTGTCAATATTGTTGTAGCTGAAGTTTGTGTGCATATATTTCTATATAAATGTAGTGTGTGTCATTATATGCAACAATACAACTTTATTAGCCAACAAGGGCAATTACAGCTAGTTGTCATATGCTAGCAATATATGGTAATGAAAAAATAAAAAGATATTAACCTATCTGTTGTATAGAATCCAGACCAGCTGGCACTAATAATGGTTTATTATGATCTGTCTGGAGAGTTTTGCTGAAAAATATAAATAAAAAAAAATCTTTAATCCACAACAGTTAAAACTAACAGCTGAAAGAGCAGAAATGTTGAAAGATTTAAATCCATATTATTGTAATCAGAGTGAAATTCAGGAGACCTGGTGGCAAATGTGGTAGTTGGGGGAACCAGCTATGATATACGGCAAAATATGTACAAAGCTTATCTAATGAATGGAAACATACCTGGCCGTAGTGCCAAACAAATGATGGCTCATCAGGGCCCTCACTCTAGCCACAAGCTGTTCTTGTTTGGTGCTGAAGAACTGTACAAACCAGTATAGGTATTCTCTAATCCATTAAGACAAAATATTATTCAGTAAATTCGATGTAATCAGATTAATGCAGATGTTTTAGATACTTCTTATCATTTTGTTAGCCTTCTTTATAAAACATCTTATGCAGTGCAAAGTAAAATTACATTCCAGATATAGCAAATTAACTACAAATTTTCATCAAAATAAATGTTGTCCAGCCCACAGAATAGACTTAGCTATCAAAACTCTTTTTTTCCTGTGAATGAAAACCATAATAAATGTGTGATAAAGTGAAATGGATTGTTTTAAAGTATAAATTCTATTCTATTATCTTCTCACTGACTTCATGGAACATATGAGGTAGAAATGGTTCTTACAAAACAGCACACCCTTTGTGATCCACCACTTTCCTATTTTTATAACTTAAAAAAAACAACAAAAAAAAAGAAACACCCTACCTGAAGACTGGCACCACTTATGTGGGCAACAAAGCGTAAAGTCTTGCAAATTACTTTTCGTTTTTCTGAATCAAACTCCTGTGATAACAAAAGAAAACAGATTAATCAATCAAAATTTTTAGACATATTCATCCTTCTGAAATGCTCCACACTTTCGAAATTTTAAATAATTATAACTGCATGTATAAAACAGCCCTGAAGATATAACAGATATATATAAATGTGGATAATCATTTTCTTACATTGCTTGCAAACAGCAAAAGTACACTGAAACGCCAATCTAGACAAGACTTTCTGAGCAATTATCTTTAAAATCAGATTTCATGCTCATGTTAGATGAAGTGACAACACATTCGAAAATTAATACTGTCCTTTCATGGATGTATTCAAATGATTGTAGACCTTTTTTTAATTTGCTGTTCACTACAAGTAAGAGCAATGAAATTTACAATGGAAAAATAATATTTTTAAATACTTCTTACCTGGAAAATGTCATATTTTGTGCCAACAATGACTAATGGTATCAGAAATGGATCCATCATATTTTTGTCCTAAAGAAACAATGTAAAATGCTTTTCAGAATCTAAACATGATGCTGAAATTAAAAAAAAATGGCAATCCTTGTTTTAAAAAGTCATAGATGTGATATCCAACAGAAAATATATTTCTATGGCAATGGAGAAATCAAAATTCTTTGTGTTTTTATTTCAATGAAAAGATTTTTTTTACACAGCATTCACAGTAACAATAATTGTATGTTTGATGAATTTTAAATTGCAACTCACTTGATAAAACATTTCATAGAAAAAAAATGTGCTTCCTGTTGCTCTTAATTTTAGTCAATGAATTATACACATTATTCTTGATTGTGAGCACTTCAATATTTCTTTAAAATGCTCTCAACTTCTTAGCACTTAATGATGAAAGAATGATGCCATTAAGTTTATTATGCATAATAAAATTAATGACAGGATGGGAAGGCAGGGAACCCAGATCATAGGAATTAAGTAACACAAAACTTACCGGATGATCCTCACCCACTCGTTGCCAAGCTGCCTTCTGCAATTTGCGTTTTATATCTGCGTCTGCTGCTTTCATCTCTGCTATCACAGATTCTACACGCGACTTTACTGCTTGAAGGAGTGTTTCCAGGGTGAACCAGAGTTCTTTTGGTAGCGAAAGATCAAGCACAAGAAATATAGTGGTGTGCCTAAGGAAAAAAAAAATCACCAGATATCGGACCATGGCTAATTTTTATACAGTTAATTCACTCCACCCTTTTCCTTTGAAATTTTATTTGAGTAAAAGCATATTTTTTCTTTAGTCACTGATGTTTAAAGTATCTGTTGTTCCAAGCCAAATATCTGATTTCCTTTAAAGCAGAGAAAGAAAGGCACTTACATTATGGTGTCTGGGTTCACAGGAATGTCCACAAGCTTGGACAGCCAGGTTCCTCCTCCTAATTCCCAAATGTGTCCAACATCCTTGATCTAGACATAAAACACAATGACAATCTGCACAAATGCTTTTATTGACTCTTTTTTTTCTTTCTGTCATCAAGCACAACTCTGAAACTGAAGATCATTGGTCTGAGATTTGAACTAGGCCTGTGATTGGATGACTCCTACTGAACACTCTGTGGATATGTACTTGTCAGGGGAAGTGAATATTTTTTAGCATGAGAGATGGTCTCTGCTGTACCCCAGAAACTGTAAGCCATATATAGTTTGAATCAATAAATGGGGTTGCCCCAACATCACACAGGCACACACACACCACTGACACCTCATCTGAGATTGAGCAGCTGGACCGCAGATGGCACAAACAATTTCAAATGCCTATTACTTTTACATATTACAGTAGACATCATAATAAGCAATAGTCCAAATACAACAGATCAAAAAGCTTAATTTCTTTTTATAACCTGAATTACTAGAAATAGATAAAACAGCTACAAATATTTTAAAAATCTCATGCATGTTTGAGTTTGTGCTTACATACACACACACTCTTTTTCATTTTCACATCCTTTAGTCTGCTAAAAATTAGTAAATAAAATAAAGTACATAAAAACTCACCATGTATATGTAAGATGCAGCCGGTCATCAAAGATAAAATTGAACAGAAAAAACTGTTAACAGTAAAAAAACTCTCATGCACATCTACAACATAAGGTTATCACATATATTTTAAAGCTAGAACAGTCCTTAGCTGACCTGACCTATTTCCTCTTGCTGACAAGTTTACATTTAAAAAATGTGCTGCTAACAAGTTTATTTTCAAAAGTTTATAAGTTTTATATCAGTTTTTCTGCTTGTCCTGCTGGGCAACTGTCCTCTGACGAAACATTCAAGCATGTTTCATTTAGAGTATCAAGTCATATCACAGTCTCCAACATTGCTAAACTATTGCTAAAAGTCAGTAGTGCGAGTTTTCAAAATGAATGTATGTGTGTGTGCGCATGCATGTACACAGACTTCAAACCTATGGATGCATGGTTTCTTACATCAAACACATAAAAATTTATATTTTCTCCTGAATGGAACTATACAAGATAGTCAAACTTCTATAAGTTGACGCTTCAAGGGACCAATGAAAACAACTGAGTTATGGAAGTTCGTCAAAAAAAGAACATTTTTTCACAGTGGACCTTTAATTTTAACCAAATGTTCATTTCTTGTCATTATTTTAAAGACACTCTGGCACCCTGCAGAGAGAGAGTCGCACTTATTGCACATATATTTCCTAGACAGAAAAGAGAATATGGCAGCGCAGGGCTGAAGGGGTAGGAGCACACAATTTTATACTTTCCGACATATTTCCAAATGGTTTTAACATTCTGACAGGCTTAAAATTATTCAAGTTGTGGAAGTTTTTGGCTAGGCCAATTTGAGCTAAGGAAGTTGAGTACACATTGCTTTAATGGAAAACCAACCGACTGATGTTTAAAATTCAAGTTAGGAGAATCTTGACATATGGAAGGTCAACTAACAGAAGGTCAACTGTACTAGGAAGCTTGGTGTTTGAGATGGCATTTTTAGACAAGCATTTCCAAAAAAGTCAGAAAAACTCTGAAGTGTGAGTGATACTCACAACATTGTGTCCTTTAGCACGCCGTCCATAAGTGTACTCCAAAGCAACTGTTGGTTTAGGTGCCTCATCCCTTTTAAATGGCAAAGCAAGCCATACACAAAAACTTAAAATGTGATATAGTCAATTAAGAGAGAAAGAAAATAAATTAAAAAAAATAATGTATACTGAAACATTATGATTTTTCATGTCCATATTTATTTTATTATCTATATTTACATGACTCTGTACTTTACACATTCAAGTCATTAAAATGCATGTGCTCTTATAGGACACTAAGCAGTTTTGTAGTTAGTAAACCTTTAGATTATATACAATCCTCACCTGTCAAGGAATCTTAGAATAACTGATGTTTTTCCCTGAAATGAAAATTCAGCAAAAAATGTATTTAAGTCTAAAAGGTACAAAATAAGTAGCTGGAGTAGGAATACATGTATATGTAAAAAATAAAGAGACCAAAAAGAAGACCAACATGGAGTTAATATAGTTATAGGTGATATCTAGAGTAAGGATTAATCAAATTCTTCTTTATTCCTCATTTGCTCAGACAGCAATGCCAGAGGTCTTGGGAAATGATAAAATTTATACCAGGTGTGCTATGTAGTCAAAAAGCTTTACCACTAGATGTGCAGTGGGAAAATCAGAATTTATTTCAAACATTGTTGTAAATAAGAAACGCCAAGAAAGTGTGAAATATTGACAACTTACAGAATTTTTACTCCCCAGCAGAAAAACAGCAGAGTTTTCATCAGCCTCATCTTGATCGGATAAAACCCCAAACAAACAAACAAAAAAACCTCAATTTATGAAGGCAGCTATGTATTATCGATATGATTAGTATGGAAATGCTATTAACAGAAACAATAAAGTTTGGAGTAAAAATAAAACACGCACGCACACATTCTGAGCTTGAGCAATGTAGTTAGTAAGTTAGGCAGGTTCTTTCAAATTCTTAGACAAAGAAAGTAACCATGTTTTTTACCTTGATTTTCTTTGGATTGTTGCACAGCAATGTCCCACAAGTTCTGATCCATTCTTTAGCTTGAACATAATTATAAAGAACTCTGTCAGCACAACATTTTACATACCTAATTTTTATTTTATTGGTTTAATATTTTATGCTGAGTAATTGCTAATACCACTGGACACAAAACGAAAAAATATCTCATATGCAAGCTTGATAATTTACAGTTTACCGTCTACACCCCATAACTGCACACTGATGTTATCATATACGGGATATACGTTCATGATTGGCATAGTCTTATGGTTAATTCATCTCTTTTGTGATAAAGATTACACTAATAGAAAATATATTGTGTATTTCATAAAATGTGAATTTCGTGCGTTGTTCAAAGGAATGCAAGACAGGGAAATAGAAAACATGCTAATTTCCTAACGGACGCATATTATTTCTCAAGTAAAACTTCAGGAGCTGTATAGGTGACCTCTAATTCAGCAAACTAATATATCAGCAATATTTTGAGGCTCATGCAAGAAAGAAAATAGAGTGAATAGTCTGTGAGTCTCTGTGGATGCGCTAAAACAGAAACTTTGTTTAGAAGTGAAATAGTTGGCTAATTATAGTCAAGTATTCATTTAAAATGTAGTTCTGACTGCAGCTGGCTTCAATTTTTGCTTTTCAAAAGTACATTACACCATTAAACACTTCACATTTGCTACTTGCTAACTGTACATTAGAAATTATAAGTAAACGTATGTATAAAAGTAGTTTTTAGCTGATGTTGGAGGGTATCTCAAACTGAAAATGACACACTGCAGCGGTGAGAATTTTTTCACGCGAGTTAGCGTTTGCAGATACAGTCTTTAAAAAAGCAAACTATTCGAGATCATTAACTTCATAAAACAAATGAACTGTAAAAATTGTGTTCGGAAATTGTAATTACAGACAGGAGAATTAATTCATGCAATTACTCAAGACGTAGTCATCACAGCTTACCGGATGTTTGATAGTTGTCAGCGAGGAATGCTAATCCGAAGTTAATAAAAAGTAATATAGCTTATTGACACAAAATCGTACCGTCTTAAAATCTTATGAAGTTTTCGTCAAATAGCGAAACTTTAAAATATCAGTTTGTTTGAAAATATAATAACTGTTTTTCATAATTAGTGCGTCCCTATAGCGCATCAAAATGGCCGCGCTTAAGAAATTTTTGCAGTCAGAGGGATATGAAACGTTCAAGAAGGCGCTGTTTTTAACTCGCGAAACCTCCAAAATGGATCCTGAAAATGAACCATTTAAATCTCTCTACGAGGCACGGACAATCCTTTCTGACCTGAAATCAAAAATAACTGACATTCGAAACGAAGATCCATCTAATCGTGAACTTCTTTGTTGCCTTGCATGTTTAGAAATGCACTTGGGAGCAAACTTTGTTGAATCTGACGAAACAAGCAGTGGCGAAGAGCACTTAACAGATGCATTGAAAATTCTGGAAGAATTTAAAATGGAAGACTGCGCAGTTAGTATATATTTGCACACACTCAACCATCTCAGCATTTTGTGGTCTGCCCGTAACCAGCACGAAAAAGCGAAAGAATTCTTGGAGAAAGCAGAGATACTTTATCAAAACTACAAACAAAATGTAAGCAGTGCGCCCAAACATGCAGAAGAACCATTTCAAGAAGTAGAAAACGATGCAGAGGGTTTTCTTCTTCGGGAAAAGAAGTTTGAAAGCCTATACACTCACACTTTGTATTACAAGGCCCAGGTGTTAGCGAAGTTGGGCGACAGCGAGTCCTCGGCCAGATTTTGTCACATCACTTTGCATCGTCAGCTTGACGCCAATGAATATGACCCAGTAGAGTGGGCACTGAACGCTGCCACCCTGTCACAGGTGTATATTTCTCAGGAAAAGTTTCCTGTTGCAAGACACTGCCTGGCAAGTGCATCTGTTGTGTTTCGTGAGGCAAAAACAAACAGGAAAAAGCTAGAAGAGGACAAAGAAAACTGGGACTACAAGGATGCTGATATAATGAGATGTTGGATTAAATATGGGCTTCAGCTGCTGGAATCATCAAGAGAAGATATGATGAGACAAGTAGATACTTTTGATGATGATCACAAGAGCAAGGAAAGTTTGTCTGAAAAAGTTGAAGAATTGGATCACAATGCAGATAAATCAACAACTGATCATCTTGATTACTTGAAAAAGAAGGGCTTAAGTAAATCTGATGATACAGAGACTAGTGATTATGAAAAAGAAGAGAAAACATATGAACCTTTTAATCTAGAAGTTACTTTGTATGAAGAGAAAGTCACTGATCAGCTTGTTCGAACTTTTGATGATGCACGGCAAGTATTTCTCTTTGTTCAAGAAGCAATCAGTCATGCCAAAGCTGTGTACAGCTTAGATGGAAACTGCAGTGATTACATTCAGCTGGTCCAGGATCACAGTAAGGCATTCAAGTTGCTGGCTTTTTTTGAGTTGGATATAGGCAGACAGTGTCGCATGCACAAGCGTAGAGTGGATATGTTGCTGGCAACATTGAATGAGATCAACCCACAATACTATTTGTTGGTGTGCAGACAACTTATCTATGAACTTGCAGAAACTTACAGCACTATGATGGACCTTAAACTATCCACAATTGAGTTACAGGGAAGGCAACCAACACCACATACTATCAAGAAAATAAACTCGCTTGCCCAGCAAAGCATAAAACAATATCAGGCCTATTTGGATACTTTGAAAGGAGGCAAACCAGATTATCCAGATACCTTTCCTGATGGCAATACACGACCAGCTTTGCTGGCTTTTTTTTGCATTGGTCGTTTGTGGGGAAAAATCACGACACCAGATGTTAGTGAGCGGTTGTCCTGCATGAATAAGTCTTTAGAGAATTACAAATATGTTGTCAACTACTGCAGCAGACACCCAGAGGCACGTGCTGAAATTGCTAAGGAACATGCTTTATGTGAGGAACTGAGTGCTCTTCTTCCTTTGAAGATGGGGAAAATAAGAGATGGAGAATTTGTCTAGTTTTGGATACATTCTACAAAAATGCGTTTTGCAAAAATGCGTTTTGTTTGTATGTGTATATATATAAATCTTAGCTTTTTTGGGCCCAGTAGTAGACAAAACAGCTGAAAGCGTTCAACTTCAGGGAGAAACTTTTTTTACTTTAAAGATGCCATGGTAACAAACATGTGAAAGCATGACGTTACCTGCTCTTCCTTTCATCATCATGCCACTGTTCTCCCTTAGTTTAATAACCCTTATTGTCTGTTTTGTGGCAAGACAGTCCAGTAATAACAATGTGAAAGCATTTCAATACCCATTCTCAGAGGTGTAGTTTAGGCTAACTTTTCTTTTCTAAATCATAGAAATTTAAACTTAGCTTAGTTTAGTCCTTGTTACTCCTCAAGGAGCATAGGGCTGCAACAACACCTTGCCACCTTAAACTTGCTTTCCAGTAATTCGGTGTGGCTCAGTTTTGTTGTTGTTTTTAAGGTGGGGACAGGGTTTGAATCATTGTAGCATGAGACTCGAGAGAAGCAACATTTGGATCTCCAGTTCTTGATATTTCTTTAATTCTGTTAATATTGTTACCATAATCACTTTGTTTTTTGTACAACCTTTTGCTGAATATTTCATGTTAGAGAAAGTTGTTATTTTGTAAATGATATTATATTGTAATTCAATATTAACATCATAGTTTTAGAAAGTTTTTGTTTCATTTGCTATAGCCAAACAATCTTCCTAAATGTAAATGAAGACGAATCAGTTCGCTATTTTTCTGAGATATTCTATTAAGTATATATTGTTTATATTCGAGGTAATTTTGTGTAGAGTTAATACAATGTTTTGATTTGAAAGTTTCGAGAAAAGTAAATTGATTTCGACTGTTTAGTTACTGCTAGGGTAGGTATTATTCTTGACAGCAGTCATTAGAAAAGAGTTCAAAACAGTTTTGGCCAATTCCTACTGAAGGACAGGTATTCAGTATTTGTTTTAGACATATTTCTACTTTTAATTTACTTTGGTCTGCACATGAAAAGATCAGTCTCTTGATCCAGTTGATGTATTGGATTATTATTAGTGGGAAACTACTTGAAAATGTGTAATGTCATCGATACTGCGCCTGAACTTCATATATGCATTTGGAGAAATTTGATGTACAAGTGACAAATGATTGAAGACTGGGGACTGAGAAGCTATATAGAATATGAACAACTAAATCATTTACTGAACTAAAAAAGTGATTTCCCCAATTTGATTTTTTTTAATTGCTTGCTGTGTGTGTGTGTGTGCATGTGGTTTTTGTGCATGTAACTGGAGACAAAGATGGGTGGTTCTTTCTTTGCTTTGGGATTTGATTTAGGGAGTAGAGGTTGAATTAGAGGGTAAAGATTTAGGTTACAAACAGTTTTAGTAGTTAGGAGGAGGATATAACAACTTGAGTGCTCAGCAGTTTTTACTTGGGATTTAGGCCGATGTTTCTGGTCAGGAACCAGGGAAATCTTTGTAAGTATAATTACCAATATATATAGTATTTCCCCACTTCAGTGGATTAACAAAAGATTTTAAGAGGAATATTGTTATAGAGGAATGTTAAGAAACAAGTAGTACGTAGCCTGCCTGAAAGATGTAGAAAACATTGAATGGGGGGCCGGGGGGGAAGTATTTGATCACAGAACAAGCAATCTTTCCCACCTCCAGCTCAGGATATTAGCCTTGTTTCAGTTGTTTCCCTTAGTTTAAAAAAAGTTATTTTAAAATGAGAGAAAAAACAAATAATACTTAACTTATAAGTGTGCTGTCATGTTCTAATGCCATCATGTTTCTTTACTTGTTGCATTTTGTAAGCTCATATTATTTCATGCACTGGTCTGTAAAGATCTAGTTCTTAGAAAAACCCTATCTCAGTCATTGTCATACCCTGCAACAGAGCTGTAGTTAATTTATATGAGTTGAGTACATTGTGCTATATTTCCTGTTATACTGATAATATATGCAATGTACATTTTTTTAAAGGAAAGTCCAGTGCAAATAAGTTTGTTGACATGAGTTAAATTTCTTAGCATTGTGCATCATAAAATTTTCTTGTAGTCTCTTGTCAGCTCTCTGGAACTTTAGAGCATTGCCTGTATTTTCATTTGATTGCTGCACTTTGACTTGTCTCTTCCACAGTTCATTATGTCTCTGCTTGTTTTTTGCAACTCAGTACTTGAAGGACAACCTTTACTTGCAGAGGATCCAAAACAATGCTGCAAAACTAGCATGGAAATGAAAACATGATCTCATCACACAATTGCTCAAAGAACTTGGTACACTATTATAAGACTGACCCCACTTCCCTTTTGCTTACCCTCATTTTAATAGTTCTCCTCGCCCATATTTTTCAGCCTTTTACTTATCTTCCTGCCTGCTATCTTCGTTCTGCTGAGCAGAAAAATACCTTAAGATCCCCAAAACTAATATTAAATCTTTGGTCATCGTTCTTTCAGGTTATTACCCTTAGTTTGTGGAACTTGCTGCTACCGTGGTGAGAAATGCCTTTAAATGTGAATTAAAAACCTACTATTTTCTTCTGGCTTTTCCTTATCCTCCAGTTGCTTATTGTGCAGTGTAATAATAATAAATGTTCTAGCTGCATGGTTGTGTTCAAGCAATTGTGTGTATACTCATATTGTGTATTTGAATGTGCTGTTATGTTTGTTGTGGGGATGGGAGGGTATCATATGGTTGTTATGCATTGGTGGGAATTCTCTACATAAAAGTGTTAATTATTACTATTTTCCACAGTCTAAACTACAAGTTTTTTTTAAAATTTGCAATAATCTATTCTGCCCGGTGGTTGTACCGTGTAGGAGTAAGAAATTCACTCAACTGTTCTTCCTCAGCTATCACCATATTCAATTTAATGTCTTTATCGTTTATTATTGGCAGAATAGTGCAATAACATCGATAAAAACACAATTAGCGCATCACCCTGGTGGCTGCGAACAAATTATAGAACAGCACGTAGAACAAGCTGCACAGATTTCAACACTACGTTCATTCAGGTTTTTGCAAACGACAAAACAAATTAAGAAGAGAAGGGCTGTTTTGGGGGCGGAGGGCTGAGAAAAAATGTGGAAACATTCATGAAAGATGTGAAATAAACTCTTTGTTGTTAGGCAACTACCACAGCTCTCCGCAGTTTCGCGTACCTTTCGCAAAACAAGTTTCGGTTTTAGGCTCAGTAGACCATTGTGTGAACGAAGTTCATTGCAGAGCTACGCGAATCACTCAATTGCACAGAACTTCTGCGTTGGAGCGAAGGAATCAGATGACCAGCTTAAACAAAATAGAACTACTAACTAAAAAAATAAGGAATGTTCGCTCGTGTCGTTTTACAAGGCTGGCGTGACACCACAAGATAACAGCTTCTCATGGATTTCAGTCACTCGGGAATCCGTGTTTGGCGCAATGAACGAGTCTCGCGTGATGACGCGCAAGTTTGCGAGATTTGGAGCCCGAGAAACATGGTGGAAGTGCATGTTGTCAAGAGAAGCCACTTTACGTCAACGAACCGCGAGCCTTGAAAAGCGTCGCAGATCTTCGTCGCAGAGAATAACGAAATGTTACACTCTTGAGTTCAGAATTTCTGAGTGGGATTGCGGACGCAAGCTGTGATAGGAAATAAGCTTCGTCCAGTCCCAAATAAGCGAAAATGGATAGCGCGAATGCCTCATTTTCGGGTCTCGCAGACGATTTGCAAGAGTTGAATTTAGATCGACCGATCACTAAACCAGTCAAGGTATGTATAAGTCTTGTGTATTTTCGTTATATTCGTTTCAAAACAGAACGTAGGAGATATTGCATTTCCGTCATTTTCTTTTTTTCGGCAGAGTAAAGAAGAACTCGAAAAACTCACGGTTGATGAACAATTGAGTGACATTGAGAGAGCAGTGTATCTACTCAGGTAAGAGATTTATGTTACAACACGCAACGCGTTCCAGTGTGCATAGCTAAGTGTTTTTCGCATGAATGAGTTTTGTGCCAGTCCGGTACTATCGTGTTCTGTTAGGTCGAAACAAAGGTAAACATGGAGTAATAATATAATTAAGAAATTACTGTCAGATGAGTCACCTGTGTATGCTAAGCTATCTTCTCGTCAAAGAACCATATAATTTATATTTCACACAGAACACAGAGGAAGTATTACCAACATTTTGTATGTTTACATTATGTTACATTTGTGTGACGTAAGAGCATAATTTTTGTTTGCCTACTTGCATAATGGTTAAGATTGGACATTAACATTTTATGTTGTAAGTAATTTAGCTTATATAATAGCTTTTAAAAATGGATCATAACAATTGGGTATTTTTTAATTTTGTGAAAATATTTTTATTTATTATGAATATATATACATGACCATGCAGTTGAATAGGTTGCATTGATTACTCAGAAAATTAAATCTATCATATTTGAGAAAGATACAAATGAATGGTGTTGATAGCTTGAAAGAGGAACTTTTTAAAATCTGTTTTAGATGCAAAGCAAAAGTGTTATTTTATAAACAGCCAAAGACCATTTACAAGCGGCATAGAAATGTGTTTCATATTGCACATAATATTAACATGATGACTGTGGAATTCTTAGCACTTAAAGTTTGAGTTAATCAAAAATGTATAACAAATAAGAATTAAACAAAAACATGTTTTAGGCAGGATGTGGTAGGGTGAAAAATTTACAAATAACCATTTTTTTAATCAGCTGTTTAATATACATTTTTTCTGTCCTGTTTCATGAATCTGACATAAATTATAGCTGT
The DNA here is from genome assembly GCF_003073045.1 of Pomacea canaliculata. Taxonomy (NCBI): domain Eukaryota; kingdom Metazoa; phylum Mollusca; class Gastropoda; order Architaenioglossa; family Ampullariidae; genus Pomacea; species Pomacea canaliculata. The sequence continues at coordinate 19,494,479 of NC_037597.1, forward strand.
AAATTTATGTGCATGCATAATCAGGTGTACTTTTTATGCTCACTCCTTATTTTTCATCTATGCACTTAGTTTATGTTTGCCATGGCGTCGTCTGTTTGCTGATGCTTATGTTTCTTGCATTGTTGACTGTCAGTTTGTTCTGTGGTCTTTCCTGTGCATCCTCTGGGAAATTTCTGTATAGATTCAATAATTATTAGCAATTCCTGTAAATGAGGAAAATCCATCCTTATTTAAATGAAAAATTAAATGACATTTGACTTGTATGTATGGTAATACTCATAATGCATCGGTAACAACAATGGTATGTGTAACTCTAGCAGAATTACAACTTACGTGTCTTTTTTCTCTCTCTCTCTCAGGCCTGTTATTTCATGTGATGACAATTGTGCAGAGTACTTGTTATTCAGCAGACATAGTTTGTGAATCAGGCTGAATTCCTGGTACTTACCTTTTGTATGATAACTAATCTGAGGATAATGTGGGATAGCCTGTCAGAACAGGCTGCTCAGTATTTTGAGAATTATTTCATGTGGGTATCCTTGTGAAGTTGATAAACCATTACCTTATCAATCTTCTTATTTTTATGTGTTTTCACACATGTATAAATTGTATTATGCAGGGTAAGAAGGAGGAGACAGCAGTTTTTTGTTTGGCATGAAACACGACATTTTAGTACAATATTCTTTTTGCCTTCACTTAACTACCACTTACATTTATAGATTTTATCAGTTTTACATATTTTGCAATATGGAATGTATTTTCCGCAATATTAATTATGTCTTATCTACTCATAAATGCATATTATTTTATTTACTAGTAAAGCCCAAGCAAGTTGAACAAAAAAGAGTTAAAGCTATAAAAACTGAGCATGAAAAGTGGGACTGTATGAAATAAGCATACATCTATTTGAGCAACTAAAACATTTCCATACATTTGTTTTGACATGGAGATTTATTTATTTGCAAGTAATGCACATTAGTATATTCAATGTTGACGTGTTCTGAAATGCTAGGTTCACAGTTATTGTATTGTTGCTTAAACCTTGTGTGCTTCTTAATTCAGTCCAAAGTAATTATGTTAATGCAAGTACAAGGAACTTCTTGACTTGCATTTGGTTTTGGTGCAGTAGATTCTCAAGCAAGACACATTACAGCTGACATTAAATTAATTGCATTAAAATAGGAGGAGCTTGGATACTTCAGTTACTTAAGTGCTGTTTTGTCTGCAGTCTCAGGCTAATCTTTATGTTCTCAATACAAAGTCATTTGTACAAGCTAAGAGATAAGTTTTTATTTCCTACTGAGCAAATCTTTCTCTTTAAAAGTAACAAGGGGGTGAACAAATAATGCAGAACTGGGGAGGGTGAGAATAAAGATCATAATGCTGTGTATATGCTGAACAGCTATGAGGCAATCCAAAAAAAGAAATGTTCACTCATGATTGATGGGAAGATCAAGACAGGCCAGCATATTGAAAAGATAGTTTAGGTTCAGTGGTATGCTAGTGTATTTTAGCAATCATGAAGTAAGTAGTGTGATCTGTAGATTGAAGTCATTTTGCCCTCAGTACTTCATAGTGTTTACTGCTCTGGATGCGTCCAATCTTGCCCCTTGTCTAATGTCAATATTTACATATTTCCCCATGATCATGTAAACACGAGTACCCACACACCTTGTCACTGATCCTCATTTTTATTCCCTCTCTCTCACACACACACAGCCCTATCATTGCAGGGAACTGGTGGTAACCTCACTCGACAGTCAAGGACATCCCCATCCAGATAATTCAAGTACATACATTTGCTAGCACTCATATAAAGTCTCAGCCAAAGCATTTTGGTTAACACGACATTTCACCTGACCCAACCCAATGAACTACCCTAAACCGTAACTCTAAACTAACTTCTAACCTCCACCCATCTAGCTCCGAGGGTCACTCAATCTCTCTCTCTCACGCACGTACACACACGGCGTAAAGAGGCATGTTGCAGATTTTTGTTTTGAAAAGTGGGTGGGTGTGGCTGGTGATGTTTCAGAACAAGCCCATCACGCCTCTTGCCTTCTTGGCATGCAGTTTTCATGGTTGCTTCCCTTGCATCTACTGGCGTGTTTGCCGTGCACCGGCCGTGTGTGACAAGGCCACCGGCTTTCTACAGAGGCTGCTCAGCTTTCCCTTTGCTGTAGTGTCTCACATCACACGTTTTATCGGTAGATGAAAACGGCTACTACGTGCACTACATCTCTCCGTCCCCTTCTCCTGCAACATTGGAAGCCATCTCTTTAAAGGCGATACTTCGTGGAGTCATTGGAGCCATTTACAAATTCTTCCAATGGGGTAGGATTACACACCCGGGGGAAAGATTAGTACATTTACAAGATTAAATTTCAATTCACAACGGGAAGTAACTAAAACCAACCGGCATAAATACTTTGACTGGGTCAGGTCAGAAGCAACAGATCATTACCGGATGAACCGGCTGTCAGCCCTAGGGTTGTATTGTTAGTTAATCATGGGAAGCTGTAGTTGCAGTCCAAGCCACAGCTGTTGCCAGTGGCAACTGAGGACATGCAGACAACGTCACGGCACGGAAGACAGGCGTTGTAAGATGCCCATTGTGCGCAAAGAACGAACGACAAAACTTTATAGGAGGTAGGAGAAATCTCAAGTGTCCCGTGCTTTCTTCTCACCTTTTTATGGCTGCAATAACAATTCTACCACTGTGAAGAAACACCACCCATACATTATTCAGAATAAAAGAAATTAACCAAATGAGTGCGAAGGGGTCCTCTCTCGTGTCAAGAGCAGCACGCCACAGGAATGAGAAAAATAGGAGGCGAACGGACTTTCCCGTGTACCTGGCTGTCATTGGTAAACACATTGCCACAAAACAACAACCATCCAGAAAAAAAGAAAGGGTAGGGGTTGGAGAGAAAAGGTGAATCACTAGCAGAAGTTTAGTTTTGGATGAGCTGTACACCTTCCTAATCATCAGCTGACCCATCGGATGACTTGAGTCCTCTTCTTGCCAAACCATAGGGCAGTTTGGTTAATATCGGGTCTGAGACGTTTGCAGGTTGGCAAAAAAAACCCCAAAAACAATTCAACCAGAGAGGATAGAGAAGACGAGTAGAGCAGGTAATGTTGAGTGGCGAACACTGGCATTCGCACCTGGCCACCAGACCAGCAGGTAGACCGTGACGCCGTGCCGAAGACGAGGGAACTGAAGCGGGCGTTTGTATAAGCACTTTGATCCCTACTCTTCCAGCACGCATACTTGTCCCTCGGTGAATCGGGTTGATCCTTGTGTTCGCCAGCAAACAATATTTGTCCTAAAGGAGGGGTGTGGGTCAACACTTTCACAGAAATCAACACATTTTATAAGGAATATTTTAGTCATTATCATTTTTCGTTAACTCTTCTATTTAGACGCATGTTCTCTGTAGGAGACGTCACGTGGGTCACGCGACACCTAAAAAGGTTTCTAAACCGGTGACGAGCAAGCTTGTGGGCCTGTTCTACCTGAACTGTCGACCGACTTTTTTACGCACCAGTACACCACCCCACAAAGTACAAGGGACTCGTGTCAACAGCTCTGTCACCTTTGAGAGTTGACAGACTCTGTGATTCTGAATTGTTTGCCAAAGGTTCTTCTGTTCTTTCGCGGTCTGAATTGTTCGCCAGAGGTACCTCTGTTGTCCCCGTTTCTTTTCTTGCTATAAGCACAATTAAAATCATTAAAATGCGAGGTGGAGGGCGCAGTAACGTAGGTGAAAGGAAAGGGTTAATGACTGGTCCAACGTTTTGTCGTGACATGAGGAGGTGTTTGTTCAGGGTACAGCGGCGATTTGTTTTTTGAAATTTCAGTGATCGTACAATGTGTAGCAAAGGGGTATTCAAAAAGACAAGACATTCGAATGTCCACTTCTTTCACATTTTGCCCGCATCCGACTGCATCGTAACGCACAAGGCATCACTTGAATATAGAACAGGATGTGTTTAAGAAACGTGCAAGAGCTTGGTTGTGTTCCACACAAAGGCATGTCTGCGATAAAGAACTTCCGTTTCTGAAATCGCTCATTTGCAGGACATTGGGAAGCTGGGTAGAAATGTTTAAAGCGGAGGGGTAAGTACGAGGAATCAAGATAGTATCTTTCTCTAACTGAAACAGAACTCCAGTTATTTATTTTTTTTCTTCCTGTTTTGAAGCACAGGAAATGAGTGCCAGATGTGTTTTGATTTCCCAGAGCATGAGAAGCCCTCAGTTCTGTGATCTGTTAGACTCCAGCCTCGTTATGTCGCATTCGAATAGTGAAGAAGATTTGATGACGTTGTTTGAGTGTTTGCGAAGGAAGACTGAAAAATAAAATCCCTCCGCCGCTTGTCGGATTCACACACATTCTGTGAGCACGCACGCATGCATACGCGCGCACTAAAGTACGGGCTACCTGAGCAGAGAGGAAAAAAAAATGCAAACAAGAAGTCGGATTTGTAAGACAATTAGGAAGTATTATTTTAATGTGTGAAATGGTTCTATTATAACATAGATAAAAATAATACCGTAATGTGCAAAAGAAAGCTCACCGCGATGATCTGACAAAGAATTATAATAACGAATATTAGCAAAAGTCGACGAAAAAACAAAGCGGAAATAATGAAAGTTGTCGAAGATGAAAGTGTCAAGAAACTGCACGCGCCAACACACACACACACTCACAAACATTCAGACATACAAACATACAGAGAAGGAAAGAGAGAGAGAGAGAGAGCGGAGTTGGGAAGGGGAAAACACTTTTTTTATGCGGTCGTCGATTCTTCTCGACTCCTTTTCGCAGTAGACCTTTAGTCATCAGCTTCCATACATCTACGAATGCCAGTGTAAATGGCTTGGTGTCCTGTTCAAACACTCCAACCCCCAGCTCAGCATGCATATGAATTTGAAGTGTGGAGGGGGAGGAAAGTTATCAGGTCAGGGAGGAACTGTAGCTTCCTTTTGAGAGCTGATACTATTGACAGACCTGTGGGAAGTGACCTTGTACATTTACACATATAGTCCTCGTGTCACACACACACCACTGTAACCGCCACAAAGCACGCACGTGCACACACTGATGCGTGCGCATGCGAACACCAAGACGCGCGTGAACACCAGACCGGGTGGGGTGGGTGGGGAGGGGACGGGTGGTGGCTGTTGATGCGACAGTCGGGGCGCAGCAACCCCCAGTCGGCAGCGCGGCTACAAACGGTGCAAGCAGACGGCTGCTGCAAGAGATTTCAAAGGCGGCGTGCACCAAGACTTCGAGCTTCCTCTCACCCGCTTTTGTGCTCCGCATCGGCAGTTCTGGTGGCATCCCTCGCGGGACGGCAAGCGTATCTTGAGTGCGCGGCTGGGGTGGGGAAAGGAGGGTTGGGTGGATCGGTAGAGGAGGAAGGAGAGAGAGAGGGTTCTGGTAGGCAGACGAACACAGAGAGACTTACCCACTCCACCCCATCCTTCTTTAGGAGAGCCGCAGACGAGGGCATCGTTTGGCTTGAAAGTGCAGTCGTTGCTTCACACATACACACAGACTTTAGATGACGGTGCGCATCACACCATCAGGAAGAAAAGTCACAAGAGCATCTCTCCCCTTTTCACTTCCCCCCTTCAAGAAAAGTGAATTATCTACCAAAAGCAGCTTGCGGGCGAGAACTTGCAGCGTGTGCACGCGTGGAGCGCTGTGGCCTGCACCGCCAACCGCCCGTGCAGTTGTTATGACTACTGTACTCCGGGGGCGGGAGCCTTTCTATTTCGCGCTGCTTGTGAAAACCGAAAAAGAAGAATAATTAACGCGCATAGGGTCGGGTGCTGTGACACTGAGATGGGTTGCAGGTGACTGCTACGCCTGTGCAAACCACGGAGGAAAAAGCCAAACAACAACAGAAGCAGCTGTTACCACAACAAGCACTACCGAGAAGAAGTCGAGAAAGCAAATCTTGAGATGCTTCACCTCTGTGTTGGGGGAGACACCAGTTTCCGGTGTCTCTGTGGCAGGAGCGTGCGGACGCGATCTTGGTGCATCTGTGGACACTGTCAGCAGCAAGGTGTGCGGCATCTTGCTCACTCTTTTAAATGTTATCCTAATTGGACCAGAGACGGGAAAAGAGGAGATCGAGCAGATGGCGACTCACGGTTGCAACCCGCGTCAGAAGTCGGCACGGGTGGAATGACAAGCCACGCAGCTTCACGCTTGCCAGGGTGGGCGTAAATCGCGCGGCTCATTGGCGGCTGCCGCGCGACGGAAGCTGTCGGCTTTGTTTCCATGGTGTGTGTGTGTCGCGTGGAGTTCGCGCGCGGTGTTCCAGACAACGGGAGCTGGCGGCGAGACACCGTTTTGGAGGGAAACAGCTGTGCTGTGAGCCTGGTTTGGGAGTGGAGAGAGGATGTGGGTGTGTTTGTGGTTTTGAAACCTATTTCCTGTTGATTTGGCGCCGCCAGGCTTACTTGATTCTTGGAAAATACCAGGCCCGCGAGGATCGTCATCGTCAGTAGTAGGGCAGCCTGTGGCGTGGTGGTCGTCGTTAGCCGAGAGTTGGCGTGTTTCATCACCGCCGCATCTTCCTTCGCACCTTCCCGCGCCGGCCTCCCTTGTCGCCTCCGGGTCGATGAGCTCGCTGTCCACCACCGCCAACCTCTGGTGGCCACCCGTTAGTCCAGACTTGCTGTCGGAACTATAACAGCAAGGTGGACAGCGGCCCCTCCCCCTTGAGAGCAGTATAGCAGAGAGCGCGGTGTGGCGCGTGCGAGACACAGGCTGCGAGAGAGAGAAAGGTTGGGGGGGTGATGGCGTGGGGGAGGAAGCAAGGACGCATTTTCATAATCGGCGGCGCGGAGCGTGGGACTGCGAGTCAGCCGGTGCCAACGGCCGCGCGAGACTGACAAGACGAGCCAGGCCGGCCGGCGCTGACTTCCCTCCCCAGTCCAACTTGGCTGCTGAATGGAGCCGTGCGAGCGGCAATGGTGGTGGTGTTGTCGTCGAGGTCGTTGTTGTGCTTGTTTTCTTCCTCCCACCATCAGTCGCTGATGACGTGATCGCGGCGTCGTACATGTGAATACAGCAGCAGCAGCAGCAGCAGAGTGCTGAGCGCGCGCGCGCGTGTGTGTTTTGCGAGGAACAGCCGAGGGGGAGATACGAGAGATGGACAAGAGTTGCGCTGGTAGCTGATCAGCTGGCAGCAAGAAACGGCGGACTGTTGTGTTTTGTGCCGCTCCCACGTGAACTAAAAAGAGGGAGCGGAAATTCTGAGCGGATAATTCGGTCCCCTGTGTGTCAGAGAGTGTGTGTGTTGATTACAGCAAGGCCCTGAAAGCGCAGGAGAGTGTATAACGTGGAGGACGTGCTCAATATTCCGGGCTTCTGCGGCAGTTTTGCACCGGCGTCGGGATGCTGCGCGGCACGGGGCCGCTGTGATGTGTGGTTTGGCTGCTTCCTGACGTCCGGACGGCCGAGGTCATGGTGCTGCGAGGTCAGTCGCCTGCCGGAGATGATCAGCCACGTGGCCATGGATGAGCCGCGCGGCGCCGCGCCAGGCAGGGGGGACAGCGGCGGCGGCAGCGGTGGCGGCGGCCCCGTCAGCTCCATGGACGACATGGAGCTCTTCCCGCGCCAGGCGGTCATCGTCAAGAACGGCAAGATCTTTTTCGAGGACGAGCCCTTCTTCTGCGCCGGCGAGGCTCATGACGATAAGAGCGAGGCCGCCGACAAGGCGGAGGAGAGACGCGGCGGCGGCGGTAGCCGCCAAGCGGTTGACAGCAACAGGAGCGAGTTCAGCGCCGCCTGCTTCGATGACCTGGACAGCGAGAAGGAGAACCGCATCTGCCGGGACCTTATCATCCCGGAGACCCACGCAGAGGACCTACACGCTTGCGGCGATGTCGACAGTGAGGACGATAGCGAGGACGAGGAAGAGGAGGAGGACGAGGACGAGAGGTTTCTAAAGCTGGTAGACAGGGAGGAGTTTTACGAGGATGTCGATGGCTTGCGGCTGCAGGGCTTGCCGGATGGGCCACTGGATCCCACGGAGTATCTGGACTTCATGCAGTAAGTAGGACGTGTGCCAGGCGCACTCTGGGACATCCTTTATTTTGACCTTTGACTTCTCGCTTAAAAAAACAGATAATAGCCTTCCATCGTTTGTCTTACACGCGTTGTTTATTGTAGACGTTTTATTTTGTTTTATTTACCTCACAGGTATTTGTCTAACGCTGGACGTCATAACTACTTAAGGCATCTGATATAATTATATATATAGTCGGTTCCTCCCGATATCTATATATTATACTATTCCGTGTAGTGATATTATTTTTTCCTTAACTTTTGTTATGCGCGGGACACATTGGAGGGGATAGGGGATAGGAGAGGTTCATAAGGTGTGCATTTAATTTTGAAGGCAAAGGAGTAATAGTCGTTATATTAGCAGCAGCGGCAGAAGTGTACGCTGACAACTTAGAAACAGAAAATGTTTGATTCGTATTAGCTATGGTCAAAACATGTTGGTGCTTGGGCACGAGGCCGTGAAATACATCTTTCCGCGAGCAGCAGAATTCTGTGAACCGCGAGGGCCGATATCACGAGGGGCGTCACAGTGCGGGAGGGTGTGTAGTTAAAAGCTTCGTGATGCGTGGACATTTGTAGGCACCTGGACACGTCTCCTCCTGTGGCCACATGTTTACAGACAGCATCGATTGTGGCGGCCCCCAGCATGGAGCGGTGTTAACGAGTTGTAGCCCGGTGGGCTCACATGTATTAAACACCACGAATTGGGGAAGTGGTTTGGGGGTGGGGGCATCCCTGTCATATTATCTTGTGGGGACATTCGGCTTGTCGACATCCGAGGGAGCTAACGGTCACCTGCACCAGGCAGCAGCAGCAGTACAAACAACCTCGGAAGAGGTTAATCCAGATGCAGGTCTAAGCAATGTAGCTAGCATATCTTGTAAGTGGGGTAGCACGACACCAAAGCTTGTCTTCTCGCAGTAAGCGGGGGGACCTTGTACCCAACTTTCTAGTCGATAATCTGGGGGAGGCGATGCACACTCGTGTGTAGAGAACCGGTTACACTCAGCCTCGTCGATAGGAATGCCATTTCCACTGGCTCTTTGACGCTCCGTGGGAGAGAGAGAGAGCGCTCATGCGTGCGTCCGTTGGAGGGGAGGATGATAATGATGGCCGTATCGACTGCATTTCTTCTGGCGTTGCTATGGTAAGCACGAGGAAGCTCTTTGTTTGCTGGTACTTCGTACACCCGAGTGGAATGCCACACGATGGATGTTGTGCCTGGCACGTGTTTTGTTTTGACGTCCATTCATTTCTTTCACTTTTGGCCGGACCATGTTTGGCTCACGAATGCGGTCAGGTGCCAGGAATGGGTTGTGAGCTACAAAGAATAGCGGGCATAAACATTGATGTCTGTCCACGGGTTCTGGCACCGGCAGTTAGCGCAATCTTGGCCTCATCCCAGGTGTCCAAGGCTGATCTCTGTCGTACTCCCAACACAGGGTCGAGTCCGGGCCACGTGGTGCTGCAGACGGCGACTTCCGACGCTGTCGAATCTCGTGCGTTGTAAATTTGTTTTGTTTCGTCTTTCACCCTGCAGTGTGGTGTGGAATTCCTGAGACTGTTCAGATTCAGGAGCGGCACCTTCGCGAACTTGCATAAAAAAGGTGGGCTGGGGGTCCATGGGTAGCACAATCAAGGGAAAGAAAGTAAAAGCCGACTGCTACACCCTCACGCAACGGCTGTGTGTAATTCTGGTGGAAGATGTTGACGAGAATCAGGGTACGCCATACGTCACGCGGGAAATAAACAGCCCCCAAGCCCCGGGTGGCCGTGCTAACCAGCCGCTCATCCGACCATCAGGCGGATGCTGGCGACAAAATGCGACTGAAGACAGTTGCAACAGGCACTCTGGGGAATATTTATTTTCGTTGTCGAGCGCACGCGTCTGTTTGCGTGACAGATGCATGCGCTGACTATTTTCTTACATATAAACAGGCATGGTAACCTTACTCCATGCTAAAGTAGTAGACACCAACCCAGTGGGGTTAGTTACACAATATGTTTATAAACCTTAAAACTGTTTTAAAGAACACAATTTAGAAACAGTCAGAAATCGCTTCTTTGTCTTTTACATCTGCATACAAAAAATGTGCTGATGGAAAGTCTGGCTGAAGCGGCTTCTTTAACAGTTTTAATTTTAACGTGGCCTTAAAGGGATCAGAATTAGAAACGTGTCGTGCAACTGGACTCGTTTTTTTGCGAAATGATCAAATGTAGACAAGGAATAGCCAAGGGACTTGTTTGGTTACAGGAGTAGAGCTGGCTGTGTGTAAGAGTATACATTGACTTGACCCTGTGGCCCCACACCAGCCTGTCGCAGGCAGCTGCATGCACGAGGCACGACCGAGAGGGAGACACGAGGAGTGGGTGCGAGATAAGACTTGTGTGTGCAAGAAGTGGAATTGCTTATCGATTTAGACTCCATTTCTGGCGGCGGGCAGTGTCTGGAATGCGCTTTTTCTCTCATCCCCCGTCTCCCCGGACCCCCCAGCAGACCATGTTTTTTTTTCTCGGAGGTAGACCCGCACTTTCTCTCTCCCCCCTTGTGACTGGGCATGCGATGACAGTGTGCACGTGCGAACGGACAGTTGAACTCTTACTTCATCTGCTGTGAACCCCCTACAAGTGCTGAAGGGTGACCTGTCCGAGCAGCAGTAGTAAGGGAGGGTTGCGCTGTCACGTGGGTGCTACTCAGCGATACGTGACGGTCGCCGAACGTGAAGATCACTCGCTGTTGACGTCTTTCGTTTCCCCACTTCCCATTATATCTGTCTCACTGTTCTCTCTCCACTAACTCCCTCAACCAGGCTCTCTTCTTTCTTCTTTTTTTCTCCCTAACTCAAGATGGAGCAGTCCAGTTAGCGTCTGTCACCAATATATCGATGATTGGTTGTCCTGGGTTCAGATCTCGTCTCGGGCACTCTGTTTTTTCTCCGCTTGCTATCAAGAATTTAACATTTAAGTCTAATTTACAGTAAGCCCTCATCTATATTGTACAAGAAATTTGACACTTAAAGTTAGTTAAGTGTATACTAGGGGTGTCTCCAATAAAGATTTGTGCCCCAAGACACAGAGTCATTAATTGTCCATTTTACAGACACGGGAAACAGAGCTACATTTTATTTTCATATACCCAAGATTTTCTTATTTATGTGAGAAATAAATACCATTTAAATTCAGATGCTCTTCAAACTTAATGACCGTTTTATTTAGCGGCATAACCACGAACTAATGTTCGGCACTGCACTACTTATTTTTAAGGCCTTACATTTGCTTAACAGCACTTGTGCAGATCATTTGTAGGACTGTGGGATTGTGTGATTGTACACAAAGTAATATATACATCGTGAGATGATGTCGACTACCTAAACGATAAAGTCATTCGTTCGTTCTCTCTTTCCTCCGAATTTCTCTCATACCCCCATTTCTTTAACCATCATTTTGCTGGTTGCCCGCTCATCGTCTGCTACCCTGCAAGAGGAAGGAGTCACGGTCGATGATTTTTCGCGGGTGCTGGGCGTGGATGGAGGTAGGAGGTTTTCACGGTATCTAGATATCACGCGAAAACCTTGTATTACCGCACACAGCTCACCCTCCCCCCCCCTTCTGAGCCCCCTCTTTTTTTTTTAAGTGCAGTCTCTTTTCGGGGGCATCCTCACTGTGCCAGGTAGCGCTGACGCCGGGGTGCCTACCAGTGCAGTGTGTGGGTGTCTGGGTTTCCCTGCAGTCTGCTTGCCTCAGGTTTGGTGTGAAAGTGCGTGGGACTATTTAGTGAGAGCGCTGCTACACATGATGCGGATTTTCTGCTGTTTTGGCTGAAAGCTCGCCCAAAGTTTCCTAATGTACCTGACGCAATGATGGGTCAGCTTTGCCTGGTCTAAATGACTCGCGATTTGCGTCTTTACATTGCATTACAAACAAACAGAAGATGAACTGAAATAACGATGAAAAATATGTACAAAACTAACGTGACTTGTTTAATAGCTTTCTTGATTCTCAGTTGACTAATGTGACTGTTACTTCCCTACGTTCTCACCAGTAGTGTAGACTGTACAGTCTTTGATGCCAGTAACAAGAAACGATAATTTGTGAGACACCATGACTGAAGTTCAAGATGACTAAAGAAAAAAAAAAAAACAAAAACAAAAACAAAAAACAACACACCAACTTCTCGAAAGAAATCGGTATCCACTTAAAATTTTTTGCTGTCTCCCCTTTTTCTCTTACTGACGAATCTGAAGGCCGTTCCTGATGGGACCATTATGGACAGAAATTTGTCCAAGTTTGGCGAAGTTTTACATGACGGTTATATATATATTAATTTATTCGTGCATATTTGTCCGGTTAAGAAGGAACTTGAGAGGGGTATGCTTTGGAGAACATAGGTCTTCACTTTGCCCTGTCTGTGGCATGATGGAGCACAAAGCGTGGAAGTAGGTGCAAGGGAGTTGTAATGACTCAGAAGCGGGGCTAGACAGGGTGTATGCGCTGTAAGCTTAGAACACAAGGTGAAATAGAGTGTTGCATATGACCACGGGGACTGTGGGGAAGGGGATGTAGGACGGCAAAACGAAGGAGGAGTAAAGAAGTGGACGTTAAGAGGCAAGGCATCAAAGAAATACGATATTAAAAAATACATGGAAACGAAATTGTCAGAAGTTCGGCACAGATACACATCACCACTGCCCGCACAGCAAAGAATAACATGTAGTCTAGTGTTAGTCACACGCGTCTCACAAAATGTAAAACATCAACTTGTAGGTGGGGGCGGAGGTCGAAGCAAAGTCATGGCCACAAAGTGTTTCGAAACCCGTGAACCACTCACTGGTCTTGCCTCATGGTCCAGACACGTGTGGCACACCTCTGTGATTCAGCCTTCTACGCCTCCATCACTTGGCCAGGAGTGGCGGGCGTTTATAGAGTTACCCGCTGGGGGACGTACAGGTAACGGCTGTGATGACTGTCCGCTCTTCCCGCAGTCTGATATTAAAGATAGTTGCGAAAGTGGGTAGCATTCGCTCCGGGAATTATCCATCAGCAAAATAGTAAAGAGGTACCATACCACAACCGTGAACTTTTTATCTTTTGTTTTCATTAATTATTTTTTTAGTTTGTTTTGAAGATGGATATTTAAATGGCAATGACGGATGTTGTTAGATTCGTTTACTGGATGAAATATGGTTTTTGTTTGTTTGTTGTTGTTTTGTTTTTTTTTTTGCCACAAACGTAAGTTTGCGACACTTCTATAAGTGAAATGAAAAACATAAACGGTTATTTAAAAACTATGCACTCGATTATTTCTCGTCAACAGATTGGGCACTCTTGTAACATGAGATCATAAGATCAGCTGCTGATTATCACAGAGTAGACGTGCTGTGAAATAGTGACAAAGCAAAAGAAAATGCTGAGGGAACGCGAAGCTAGAGAAACGGGCCGAGCACCTGTTCCGGTCACGTGGGGCGTCCCAGCAGGGGGGAATGACATGGCGCCCTCGAGAACCCTACACGATGCCAATCATCACTGTTTTCACTGACGGGACAGCTGTTCGGTGGCTATACACACTTCACTCCGACAAGAACTGAACGCGGATGTGAACACAGACGCACTGACTCTCTTCCCTCTCTCGCCGTTTCTCTCCCTCTCTCTCACACGCTCTCCTTCATGCTCACAACGCATGCGCACAAATTTATTTTCGTTTTATTGTAGGATTTCTTGGCGTTTAGGGGAGGGTGAAGTAAAAGATTGCGATAGGACTGACACCTAATGCTGGGTTATAATATTGCCAGGAGCATACACTCGTGGGGAAGTTTCCGACGGAGCTTGAACAGGGAATCGATGGAGAGAAAAAGGCAAGAAAACAAAATGCGGAAAGAACTTGTGATTTCATAACAGCTTAGCATAAAGGTCATTTTTTGCGTTCCTTCGTTCCTTCTAGATGTTTTTTGTTGCGTATCCTTTGTTCTGTCGTGGCTCGGGAAGTCGTTTTTTGTGTGAGTTGCGCATTGTTGCGTGAGACAGAGGGAAACCTCCCCAGGAAGGTGTTTGACACGCTGCTGCATATGCATGAACTATTAGGACATGGCGAGAGAGAGAGGGAGTGGAGTGGGAGGGGTGAGTGAAAGAATTACTGGCGAATAATGCTTGGCGTAACAAGAAAAATTAGCATTCCAGAGACCATATTGAATCCTTGGCTGTAATTACGCAAAGCGAAAACAGTTTATCGGCAAGTGTGGAGGCAGATTTCCGAGGACGCCGAGGTGAAGATGCAAAAAGAGGAATAAGAGGTATTCAGAGCGCGTGTGTGGGATGATGTATTGAAACAGAGACGCGGAGAAGGAAAAAATTGAATATTCGTTTTCATTTTGAAAAGCCATTAAGTTTAAAACTTTGCTGTTGGCTTATTTCTGAGAGTCGTTAATAGTTGTGGAATGCGGCAACAACTATCTCCTTCTCTTGTCTTCCTTCCTAGCTTTGAACTTCTCGGGTTCACCTCGTCCAGCTGCCCCCTCTTTCTCCCTTGTTTAACTCTGTTATATTTGTATGCTGCTGTTGTCTCCTCTCTGTTCGTCTGAAGGTACTTTTATCCTTGGTACAGCAGTTGACGAGAAGGAAAACTTCAGTTGATGACGCTTGCCATAGAATAATCATTCCAAAAAATAACACACAAGACGGACGGAGTTCTTTGTAAAATCGGAGCATGTAAATAAATAAATGGCGATGCCACATGCGTAGCTGGTTCACAAACAACTGCCCCAGACTACGATCGATGAGTGAAGACAGCAAATAAAGGTGTCTCCCCATACCTCCCCACCACCATCCCTGGTTGCCACGACTGCAACTAAGTACTTGGCCTACGTAGGGCAAAGATGTGTCTCGGGGCATGTAGAGGAGGTTACCATAGTGGCAGGAGGTGTTGCAGGCTGGATTGGCACTGGGAGCCTCAGGGCTTATGTAATATGTCGAACGTTCTCGATTGCAGAAAGCTGCTTTTTTTTTTTTTGGCGGAGACATTTAGCGCGGGGTCATGCGTTGCGTGCAGCGCTGCACTGTATGCTCTGCTCCCTGCTGCACGTCGCGTTAGACCAGCACCGTCTCCCCAGCGCCTTGAACTTCAACCTTGACCTCGGCGTTAGGGTCAACGTAACCCCTTCCACCCGTGCGTAAAGGTGATGATCCTCTCGAGCGCTACCACCCCTAGTCCCCTACCCCCGCACCTTGGTAATGATATCTATCATTTTCACGTGTGTGTAAATGCAGGAGCTAATAGTTGTGGCGGGTTTCGATCCTGCAGTCGTGTACATACCCACTAGGACTTGGCGCATCTTGTTGGCGGCATCTTGACAGGTTGTGTGTGTATCACATCGATTGCTGCACGTGTTCCCATGCTGGGCCTGCACGTTCGCTCTTCATCAACAGGCACGGCTGTCTCTGCATCTGGACCACGTGCTTGAATGTGTTGGTAGTGTAAGGACGCAGGCATACACTGCAATTAAAAAAAAAAAAATTAAAATCGCTAGTGGCTTATGTGGGGGAGGGAGGGAGGAGAAGAGAGATGAAGAAACAGAGTGGAAGTGACTGGAAGCGTAATTCATTTTTATGGCGAGCTTTAAGGAGCCGGCTACGGGTTCTAAATTCTTAACGAATTACGTGTGCACTTTTTTAAAATAAAAAAAAACTTTCTAATAAAAGACCGTCGAAAGACAGAGGGGAACATGTTATTATGAAGCTGATGCTCTAGTGGGCACCGAGAACTTGGAGCACACATTATAAACAAGGGCAGCCCTACACTCTGAAGGCAGGTCAGTTGTTAAACATGTTAGGATGACTTGTAAACTAGTTAACATTGTAAGTACTAGGTCTGCTAGATGATTTGTAAGCTTAGCTGTGACTGTGAAATCGTTGTCTTCGTTCTCCTTTTGTCTGTCCCTTCTTTCTTTTCCTTCCTTTTCCGGTTGTTCTCGTCTATCCATCATACCCACACATCTTGCTTCAGCAGCTGCTGTCGGTTGTTCTGGTGAGCGCGTCGACAAGAGTGAATATAATGATTAAATGGGACTTTTTTTTTTCATACCGGTGTCTGCAGTTCAACCCTGACGGCAGTTAGCGATTCTGTCGTCGTTTAACATCAACAGCATCCAAAACAACCCGTTTAGCCACGTCACCACTCCACCGTTATCATCACTACCAACAGATACAAGTTGTGGAGGGTCAGAGGGTATACACGTCAGTCTTTTCTGCGGTGCTGGCAAGAGTTATTGCTGCACTAGCTGCACGAGCCGAGGGGACTTTTTTTTCCATCCATCCTCCCGACGTGTCTGGTGTCGCGAAGGTGGATGCACTTACATTTGGCAAAGCTTCCCAGTCAGCTCGTCTTGGCGGCGCAGCTTCATCCACGGCGTTTGTGCCTCCTGATGGCTTTTCCTCCGTGTCTCGCCCCTCCCCCAACACACCCACCCAACGATTTGTAGAAGGGATCTGGCACAGTGTCAGCGGGAAGGCGCGACTTTCTTCTGGGGTCATTTAAACATAAATGTCTGCAATAGTAAGCTGCAAGTGATCAGGTTTTAGCCTGCATATTGTGGGTCATAAACCTTGGTTTTGTAATTCACGAATATGCTCTGTGTGTGTGTGTGGGTGGGGCATGCGCTCATGAACATTGACCAAAATTCTACCTGGTGACTGCAATTATGTGATAATTTTGAGCATGTGCTAATAAGACATTGTCCAGTCAGCACGCCTTTTTTTCAACAGACTGTGTCCAGTTAGGAAGGCCTCATCCGCCGATGACTAGTGACCCATCGCTGCGACTCTCACCTCTTGAATCCATCGGTAGAGGATTCGCACAACATGAACTCATGTGTAGAAAAACAAAAGTCTTGTGCTTGTGCGCTCTGTCGGTGGGCATTCTGGACGGACGGAAGGGCAAAAAGGAAAGCCTTTAAAATAAAACGACTCATCTTCGTTGATTAATGCCAAGATGGATGGCTTGAAGGTTCATTTTTTTTCCTAGCCAGCTAAAACACTGGGGACTTCATCACCGGTTGCTGCTCCCAACTGGCACAGGAGGGAGAGAAGAATCGATAGAGGAGAGAGGTTGACCTGTTTATAACTGGCCATAAGAAGCGCGTGTGACTGGCCTGAGGTGAGCTAGTGGCCACTGGCTTCACTTATTTTGTGTGTGTGGAGGGAGGGGACGATGGGGGAGACGTGAGTCATGGTAGTTTTAAAAATAGTGGCGGTACTTCACCGTCGGTTAGTTGCAAGGGTGACGGTCCTCAGGTCGCGCTGACCTTTTTCTTGTAAATTTTTTTTTTCCCCACATGGTGGTTGTTCCTGTTGTTTCTGTGAAACGAGCAAACCTAATGGAGACGTTGTCGATAATGCTGAGGGTTGTTGGTGGTGACTGCGGAGAGCATGGAAGCCGTGTAAAGAACTCGGGAGACTTTATTGTAACGTTCTCGGGCGGAAAACTCTTCCATTCGCCGGAAATTGGGCTCGCTAGCAGTCGCAGACATTGAGCAGCAAGATACTCAGAGAAGTGAAGAGAAAAGGAAGAAAATAATTTTTAAAAAATCCTCAGGAATGCATAGTTCTTGATTAATCTGATGTCGTGCAAGTGCTAATGCACACAATAACCTTCACCCTTCGCTATCCTCAAAAAAGGAGTGTTACATGGCGCCCCCTGAACGAACACCGGTACGTCCGCGGCTAGGTCGGTGGAAGAGAGCGGGGGGGGGGGCAGCTTTAGCTACCTCGAACGCGTCGAGGAAATCCAATTCAACAACACGCATGGAAATTACTAAGCTAATAATAATATTGGACAATCACAGGTTTGCCTGTTGCATAAAGAGCGAATGTTCGACTGCTTTCGCAGCCTGTGTCCACACTCTGTATTTCGCACAAGTTAATCAGTGATTTCACGATCTTGCGTTAACGTGATGGATACGAATCCCGTATTTAGACATGAAATAATGCTGAAACTTTCTTGCAGTCGTTTAGATGCATATTACATTCTCTGATCAAGTCAAGTTGTCAGCTGGAGTATCTTCGGGAAATTTTTTGAAAGCATTCTGTCATCAGCTGAGAGATGGAGCAAAAAAGGCCTGTCTTGAATAGAGAAGAGATTTTGGAGTTTGAGCACACTCGGTTACACAATGTAAACTAATTCCACTAATCAGTAAGAAACGACTGACCCCTCGCGACCCCCAGGGGTCGCGACCCACAGGTTGAGAACCGCTGGAGTAGGGTATGGACGTGCGTCGCGAGGGAAGCATGGGTAATCTTTACATTGCAGGAATGTATGGACATCTGGAATGCATCACGGTTTGATCTGGCAGCATTAGCAACCACCCTGGATAATAGCGGCTTAAGCCGTGGAGACTTAAGGAGGGCGGCAGTTCTTTGCAAGAACGGGAAGAAATTTTTTTTTTCATTTACAAATTAGCCATTCCGAAGCGTTGCACACGCAAGGCAAACAATCAGGGAGATAACCCGATCGGCTGGTGAGCGTATCGCACTGCAGGAGGAGGTCATACTTGGCACCCCAGAGCCTGGAAGGTGCGTCGCCGACCTGGGAGCCAGAGAAGCGAGATACCCCGTCAGCCAGAGATACCCTGTCTCGCGGAGGCAGCCGTTTGCTGGGGAAGGACCTCGCGGTACCCTTGGCAAGCCGGCACTTTCTCCCTTCTACCCTCGGCATTGATCAGCATCCCTCCCGTAAATCTCTCACCGCGACAACTTCATTTTGAAATAGGGGTTCATCAGCGGCACCGCTGGCCCCCACAGGCTCCCCGCGGTAATGACGTGGAAGCGCGCGCTCAGTCAGAACGGAAGGAAGGGTGGGAAGGGATGTCAGCCTGCTCTTGGAGTCGTAGTTGTGAGGCGAGGGTAAGGCGTTGCCCTGGAGCAACACGAGGAACTCAGGGACAAGCGTTTTGTACAGACCCTCAGATGTTTTAGTCATAAAGCCGTAGTTATAAAACGATAGCAAAGATACCTTGGGGGTAAAAGAGCATAAAGTAATATCCTCGGGGCATGGATTGTAACTACAGAAACAAGACACTACCATGAGTTTCCCCGGGGAAACGAGTCATAAGTACTGTTTCAGGTAGAAGCGCTTGAGTCACGGACACGTCGGTGTTTCAGAAACACATGAACGCACATGTACACTCGCGTAGGTACAGACATCAGGTGAGGTATCCTACAGGTAAACAACTACCATTCCTTTAGGAGGGCTGTTGACGCCATGATACTTTTTTTCCGTAAACAGGAAATTGTGGCTAGGATTCGGTTTTAGTTTAAAGTAGATTTACCTACCCCTACCTTCGCCATTACCCTCCTAGCACCACCTATTTTCGATATTAATAACCACCTTTTCCGGTTTGGTGTTGTATGTTATGAAGTTCTTCTACATTTGTGCGATCTTATCAAACGTTGTTCCAAAACTTAATACTTGCATTCACAACATCGGACAACTCATAGTTTTTTCTTCACTTAACCCTTACCCTCCCACCACAGACTAGCTACACGTAACAATGGCTCGATCCTGTATGAGCTTCACTTTGCCGGTGCTGTTAGAGATCCGTTCTTACTGGCACAGGCTGGTGCCGACAGTTCTTGTGAGCGGTGCTCACGCCTTCCTGATGGCAACTGCGTGCAGTCCATCATGGATTTGAGATCGAACCCTGCTCTCGCCATGGATGACTGCTCGTGCGTTCGGACTCCTGCTGACAGGTCGCAGTATTCGGTCTTCGGTGCCAAGTAGAACCAGAGAGGGGAAGCTGTCAGAGGGATGTTGTCATAGTTTAGCGTGGACTGCAATCATTCATGGTGTTAAGCGTGTTAGGAATGTCCATCACACGATGGCGGTTTGACATTTATGAAGACCTGCATCCACATACACTGTGGGTTGTCTGTCGCTGTCATGCTGTGAGGCGTTTGCTGATCAAAAGGTCCGTTACCTCGGGTTACCAGAGCCCCGGATGCTGTTTCCGTGCCAAGGCCATCGATCAGTATGCACATGTATCGATTGTTCGCCAAGGGACATTGACATTCATTTGTGGTAAGTGTCCCCAGCTTGAAATTTCAAAGGTCGATGAACGTTCGATCATCGGTAAGTGGACCTCGTCTTCCATCCAGCCGGCTTGAGGTTTGCAGAGACCGACGCTAAAAAGTTTCGGTGATGGAAACCGATAAAATGAAAAGCACTCAGAAGGAGCTGCCGCCCTTCCCCTCTCTTCCCCCTTTCCTTCATCCCCTCATTATTTCCGAACATCGGCTGCAGACAACAGAGGGCGTCTCGATGACAAGTCTCCCAGCACGGATGTCTGATCACGTCTTGCGGCCAAGAACGGCTGTGAAATTTGTTTCCCAAAGGAAAACATTCAGGGCAACCTTCCTTCACCTTGCCTTCTGATTGGCCAGCTTTGTCTTACGTCACCGGCTGTCGTCTGCTGGCAGTGAAGTCGCCAGTCTTGTGACCACGGGAGTGTCTATCTCTCTCTCTACTCGACTGTTTGCAGACTAATTGCCCGCGTTAACTTCTAGAATGAATCCAAGGCAAAATTTCGCTTTTTAACAAAAATTATCAACACCAAGGAGAAGATCAGACGATGCGAACTCTCGTGTTGGCGGAGGTACTGAAGCTCAAGCTCAAGTCTGTTGTGTTTTCAGTTTGTTGGCTCGAAGTCGTGGGAAGTAGAGGTCGAGGTCTTTTGCCAAAAAAATCCCCCCTCCCCTGAAACAACCAAACAAAACCAGAAACAAACAACAACAAAATAACAAATTTATTGCAAATCTATTGTTGGATTTAAAAAGTTATCGCGGAGCCAGAGATTAAATGGTTCCCTGAGACCTGACAGCCTGCAGCTTCGCGCGTTTAAGTTGGACTCGGCAAACATGCTGCAGTCCACAGATTCATGTCCGTGATGCGACGACAACATGCAAGTTGTACAATGCCACTGTATGAAAATATCCCTGTTAACTGCGAGACTAGTTCCCATGCAAACCTTGCCACAAGGATACAAAGTGACCCCTCAGGGGCGTTGACAGCGGCATGTTTACAGCAGCAGTTACTGAGTACGTGTGTGGGAGTTTATCAAAAGCAACATTTTATTTAGTTACCGTATCGATGCAGGCTTAACTAAACACGTGACATATTGGAGTAGGTTATTAATTAATATTGACGAACTCGTATGCAATTTGAATAGTTTGTTTTTTGGAAAATAGAAACAGTGAGGACAGACCGGTACGCGGGAGGAGGTTAAGGCAGTCATAACCATATCTGCCCCTCCACGACCCTCATCCCTCCGCGTGGCCTTGTCTGTTGTGGCGGTGGGAGGGACCGGGCTCCCACGTGAATCATGGCTGCGGTGGTCGCTGTCGTGTCGCGTGAGAAGTCCTCAGTGTTGGAGGTTGATGACAGTGGTTGTCTGCTGCCAGACGCTTACACCGCCCGTCCGTTGGTATTGGGGGGGGGGGGTACATGCCTCCTCTCCACATCCCCGGTCACGGCTACTTGCTGCTGACTGGGTCAGCGTGACCTCGATAATGATGATGAGTAGGGTCAAGCCACCCACATACGTCTTGAAATGGCGCTGGCTTCAAAATGGTTTGCGGTCAAATTTCCATATCTAAGCGTGTAATGATTACAGTAAGATGATAGTGTGTCAGGACAATGGCAATCTTTCTGTCTCTTTCGTCTTAGTTTTTTGTTTTTCCTCTCTTTCTCTCACCCCTCCTCCAAAAGGGCAAAGACTGAAGCTTCTGTTAAAACGCCTTGAGACAAGTTCAGATGCTTTAAAATGTGTTGTGCAGTTTGACTGGAGACTTCGCGTTCACTTGTTCGGCTGGCTGAACTGTGGACGACATGTTCGTGCAGTCCCAGGGCTCTCTGTGAAATCCTTGTCTGCACGTGCATGTTAACACACCATGGCACGTGTGCCTGTCCGCTATCTTTTGTCGGTTCCAAGCCGGGTGAGTGATGCAGGCTGCACTTCCGCTCTTTCTGTCTGTTCGCCTTTACATTCGCGTTGCTTTACGTCCTGGGGCCGTTGTTGTGGAGCGAGGTTAAGTCGTTGCCCCGGAGAAAATGGGGAGCATCAAGATCATTGTCTTCCTAGATATGAAGCGGTGTTCAGACCCAGCGGATGTTGCTGTATGTAACTTTACTTCAGGACATCTTGGCCACAGTTTTGTGACTGCAGCTGGAGGTTATCGGGACATCGCTTTGCTAGTACGCAGAGAAGACGACTCCTCCCATTTTCTCATTGTGCGTCATAACTACGATTCGTTGTGGTGAACATCTTTGAAACTTAAACTCCGACGGTGTAGTAGGCACTCGAATGTTGCTATCAGCGTATGAACACATAGTACCACAGCGTTTATCTCACAGCTGCCGCAGTGGAGCTTGGGAACAACCTCTGGGATTTCTTCTTTCGCTTGGATGACTTGAAAAACAATAATTAAAAAAAAAAACGATTTGACGGCAAATGGCGCCCGTAGTGTGATGCTGACTGGAGGCGCCGTGTGGCGGGCAGAACTGCTAATTGCGGGACACGATGGCTATCTGCACATCTAAACAAGCAACAACAACAATCTCTCTTTATCCTCCCTACCGTTGTAGGCTCCAGCGGGAGCACCACGGGTCATGACGTCAGCATAGCGCTACTCTTCTACACGTCTGACGTCACGGGGGCGCGAGAGCGTTATGACTTCACAGAGGCGCCAGACGAGAGCCGGCGCAGCATGACGTCAGTCCCAGGAGCTGGTGCAGGGTTGGCCAACTGCTCTTCGCCTCGCTGGCAGCTTTGTCTTCGTCGCCTCGAGGTCAAGGCTTTCAAGTTTGTGCGCGTCTTTTGGAAGCAAAGAAAGAAAGAAAGAAAGAAAGAAAAAAATAACAAGAGGGGGTGAGGGTGGGAAAGAAAAGATAGTTTATGTTGTCAGATTTAACACTCACATCTCTTTGTGATGGTGTGAGGAGGAACGAAGTACGCATCATCACCTTACCTGCGTCGTCTTGTTTTGCAGGTGCAGCAGAAAACACTTTGTTCGTACAAATGGTGTTGACTCACCTGCATGGGCTCTGGCTTAGGAGTGTTGCTAGAT
The DNA here is from genome assembly GCF_003073045.1 of Pomacea canaliculata. Lineage (NCBI taxonomy): Eukaryota > Metazoa > Mollusca > Gastropoda > Architaenioglossa > Ampullariidae > Pomacea > Pomacea canaliculata. Next base: position 19,517,677 of record NC_037597.1, read on the forward strand.
TTGGCATCCGTCTGGTGAGAGAGAGAGGGGGAGAGGGATCGTGTCCTAAAAATGCGTTCTACAAATAAACTCAGTGAACATGACCAGCACTGTGACTACGTAGCCTGATGCCTTTCTCTCCTGCGGGCTTATATCTTATTACACGTGTAATATAGGACTGGAAAGGCGGGAATAATGAGACCGAACTCGGTTCCTCGTGTTAAACAAATAGTGTTGCTGGGTCATGCCGAGTGATTTAAATGAAACAGATGTAACTATTTTCACAACAAAATAAAAATAAAGCAAAAGCGAGGACGAATGAAAAAAGGAAAGCTGTTCCAGAGCTGAGTAGTGTGCACCTTTCATCTGAGAGATCAGCGAGCAATAGTGATGATGACAACGTCGCTTAGAAACGAGTGTTTGCCTTTAGCACGCCTTCGGCGCATGCACGTGTGTTCGTGCGCTCGCATGCATGAGTTCAGAGAGTGCAGCAGTTTTTGTTACGTCATGTTTTGTTACATCACTTAACACACACTTTTTTTCGGTTTGTCCTCCCTTTTTTCGTTTCTGGTCGTATTTCCGGCCGAACTGAAAAATGTAAATAATAATAATAAAAAAAAGCAGATGCCCAAATATTTTTGTAACCGTCAAAGATTGTGGACCATGTAACTGCTAATTGCAAGTATCGCGAAATGCTGTTCGTGAACGATGCCGAAAAGAACGCCTGCTGTCGGCTCATTATCAGCGAATTAATGGGTCAGGTCGGTGAACTCATTCCGTAAGAATTTCACTTCTTGACTCCCAGGAATGCTCGTTCGGAAACAAAGCACTTGATGCTTCGTTAGATAACTCATAATACCTTGGTCTTATTACTGAAAGCAGCGCGGCACTAAACTGTCGTTGGGAGGGAGCGTGGACATCATCAGCTGCCGATGGTTGAGAGACGTGTTGTGTTTTTTTTTAAAGGAGGGTAAAACGATTGTTCTCGGTGACTCATCGTCACCCCTGGTCTTGTCGCTTGGGAACAGCAACACATGGTCACGACTGCATGGCGATTTCCCCCCGCGATAGTTTGCTAGAGGCGGGGGACACTGCAGGAGAGATCGCTTCCTGGCCTTGATTAGAGGCTAATGCAATCAAACGGCGATGCCGAACAAGTTTGATCTCGGGATCAAAACTCGGCCATGAAAGCGTTTCAGTGCTTTTTGCTCGCAATTAGGGTCCCTATCGAGGGCTGACTGAGGATGGCTTCTAGAGACCCATGTGTTTGAGGTGCCGGGTTGAATTAGTGCTGGGAGGGTCGGTCTCACGTATGCTGGGAAGGATGCAAATAAAAGGGGTCGCGACCCCAAACTGTAAACGGGAAAATTTTGGAGAGCAGTTAGGACCTTGAATAAGGTTTGGCAATTGGGGGATATGGAGAAGGAAGGTGTGTATTCACTTTTCTTGCTCCGACGTTGATCCTTTGACTCTTCGTAATTTCCCATTAATAAAAATAACCATCTTGGGCATTCGGAAAAAAAGAGTATTTAAAAAATAAATTAAAGAGAAAAGAGTATTTCTTCGCATCGTGTGTAACCACCACCTACCTACTAAATTATTCATCCCTGAGATGTGGTCTTCGTATTCTGGAAGAGAGGATAACCAGAGTTCGTGTTCATGTTCAACAAAGGTCGTTGTGGCGAACTCCTGTCAGCTACTACGTCCGTCCTTCAGTGCCACCCGTTCCCTCCCCAGTTCCCCTTCCCGACGACCAGTACAGGTCCATGGACTACACACACACACAGGGGGACTAAGTAAAGAACTCGGTCAGTGCCGTTATTACATCAATCAGACGGTTCGATCGCGCCACACCAACCCGCCTCACTTCTGTCCAGCTCGCCCCGCCACTTGTGTTGCTTTTCCCTAAGGAAGGGGGTGTTTATTGAAAAGCCTGGATACTGCCTACCCTCCTGCATGCTACCACCCCACCTCCTCTCGCTCTCCACTCGTCTGCCCATCGTCCCCCGTGTTTGTGACGCCTGCTCATTGCCAGACTCGAGCTGCCTGCTAATTGTTGTCTGCGCTCTGGTTGGCCGCCATGCAGATACAGGAGCCCAGAGTCTGACAGTCGTGTGTCGTGTGATATTCACCGACTCCATTTACCATCTCTTTTTTTAAATTTTGTATTCCATTTTGTAATCTATCTTTTCTCTCTTTTGTCGGAGACTGGGACTGGTTGTGGTTAGCTTGTCCCATAACTTCGTTTGCGATCACATACTGCTAAAGTACAGTTGTACACAAGAAGAAATCCAGCAAAAAACAATTTAGAGAAAAAGCGAAAAGTACCCTCAACTTGTGTGTGGGGTAGGTGGGGTGGGTGATTAAGGTATGCGAGGATTTTTTTTTTTTTTTTTTAGGAAACGGACCGCAGACTTGTAAAAGCAGATTGCAGTAGACCAGGATCAACTTCGTGACTTGAACATTTGTTCCATTTGAAGAAATGGCTCACAGTGAGACGAGTTTACTTTCAGACGTGTTTTCATAATAGAGTGCAATGTTTATAGTCAATATATTGTTGTTGTCATAAAGTGTTGTTTTTATTATCGCCATATGGCGTCAACATGTTTGTGGTGGACATCTAGAGTAATGTTCATGATTAATATGATGCGAGGTTTAGAGTCAGTATCGAGTGTAATTACCAGACATTATTCCTGAGGCATACTGAATGCAAATCACCTTAATTAAAAGTTTAATTAGGGGTGTCAACACGGAGATAAAAAAACAGAACAAATGATATGGGTTCAGGCAGTAAGAGACCGATCCCAACACTTCTCATCGAGATAAAGCCACCTTTGTCTGGAGACAACTGGCTTGACTAGAACTTTCCGAGGTTTTTATGCCTTCAAGATGGCGCTTACATGGAAGGATGGCAAAAAAAAAAACAAAAAAACAACAAACCTTCATTGTTGACTTGCTCACCTAGTGCCCTGTATTGTCTGTCTCGTCTTTCGCATGATGGTTGTAGCAATAGCGGGGGCTGGATCACCAGGGCCGGACACAACCCCGTCTTGACCGATGTCCGCTCGTGATGAATGGGTCGACTTCTCCTCCGGTCTCTCGGGCAAGCGACATCTTCGCTAAATGTCACAGGATGTCTGGCAGGAAGGAAAGTAAAGGAAGATGCCTCGGAGGTAGACGAAAGCCGAGGAGCGTATCCCGGAACGCATTTTGTCCTGGCGACAGACTTTTTGCGAGTGGGTAATTAAGCTTGAACGCAGTTTGGGGAGGGAGGGAGAGAGAAGGGAGAGCAGCGACTGTTGTTATCTTTGGGGAAAGTGAGAGACAAGAGCGAGGGCGGGTTGAAAATGAAAGCCACGTTTTCATGTGCTTTTGTTACCGCTTTCCATGTCAAAATGAATCGAACACTTGTTGTGCTGGTGAAGAAGTAATGAGAATGGGGAATTGTGACTTTTAAAACCGTAAACGATTTTCTGGAACAGAATGCCCCCCGACCACTCTGATAATTAACAAAAGCTGTCAGATAAAGAACGACAGTTTTATGAACGATAATGTTTTGCTTACTATCTTCTTTCCTACATCCCAAAGAAAAATTCTTTTAAGTCGCGAAGACCTAAAAAAAAGTAGTTGCATTACAGATCTGTGGCGGCAGCGCTGGAAACTGGGTGAACAACTTGACACGAGCCACGGAGACGTTGGGAATTGCTAGCCAGGGGCGTTGTGGGCGCGCGTGCCAGTCGCGTGGATCCCCAGGGCGGTCCCTTTGTTTCGCTACTCACCCCTCCCTTTATCCCTCCCCACCAACAACTACACGTGCAGGCTTGAGAACCTGTCTTCCAGCCCCCGGAGCACGCCATTCCACGTCAGCTGTTGCAGGAAGCGGCGCAGCACCACCGCCACGTGCACAACGCGATGCTACGTGCACAGTGCAACCTGTCGCCAATGGTCGGCAACTGATGGCGCCAAGCCGCCATGCTGCTACTCTTGAAGCCAGACTGTCTCGGCATTTAGAATGCCCTGCCACGGTGTTTGGGATTACTTACTCGTGATCTTTCAACGTTGCATGCTTTGATGTTTTCTTTGACCTGCTTTAATTCTTTGATTTTTCAAACTAAGGTGTGTAGGTTTTCCGTCTGTTGATGTTTCATGCTGGTTTATATGACATTACGAGTGGCAAGGCTGGCTGCGTGCTGGCTCCAGCAGGTGTGATATCTCGTGCGCCCGTGGTCTATCCAGTGGTGGACACGGACGATTTACTGGGTAATTAATTATGAGCGCTATTCGGTGTTCGGCGTAGAGACGTGTGTAAATCACGTGATAGCTCTTAATTAAGGAAAATTTGCCAAGGATGTTTCTAGGTGCAAATTGAGGGATTGGGTGGGTCTCAGATCGGGAAAGAAATTTAGACTGAGGTCTTCAGATTTGTTGTTGTTGTTGTTGAAATAAACAGGACACACGAAAGATTGTATTTTGACATTACTGGTATATCAGTGGCACGGTATTGCGTGTAAATTATGACACAGAGGAGGCAGTTTCTTTCCACTAGAGATCCAGATCAGTGTAATATTAACCTGGGTACATTAACACCTGCCCTCTTCTGGGCCTGTTGATGTACGAGACACTAGTTTTTACAGAGTCCAAAAGCCTCCAATAGTTTGAACTGAGGGTCTGAAAACCCTTACATTTGATGGCTTTTGTTTTAGGGATCGGAATCTTGCGCTTTAAATAAACTATTTTTCTTGTTGTCTTCCGCTGACCTTTACATAATCAGGGTTTGAGTTGAATAAAGATGGTCCTCGACAAAAGAGAGAAAGAGTGTGTAGGTAGGTAGTCAGGGTTTGTACACACGCTGCAACATGTGGACCGCAGCACTTGCCGGCCCCACACTTCCCGTGCTTGTCGCTGTCTACCGAAGGGGAGGTAATCCAGAAGACTGAGCAGGCGGGTTATTTCAACTTGGAGTCAGGGTTAATGTCAATGCCAGCATCATCGGTGGAAAAACTCAATGATTTGTAAGTAGCAGCAGTGATAATAATAGGGCGTGGGGGCATGTCGGGTGTGTGTGAGAGAGAGAAAGAAAGACTGGCATTTTTATTTGTGCTTTGCATGGCACTGGAAGGTTACGTGTGACGTAGGGAAGTCTTTCCATCTGGATGCCACCCGAGGTACAGCTGGGAAGTCAGAAGCATTTAGCATACCGTAAGAGTGTCATGGCGGTATCGGCATTGAAATACTTGCCCGTGTTTTCCTCCCAGGGATTTGTCGACAGACCAGCCGGGAGCGCAGTATGTAAAAGGTTGATACAGATTGCATGCGATCATCTTGTCATGTCGTTGTAACAGCCGGTTTTCACCCGGGGTCCTTTTTATTTTGCAGTTCCGGTCAAGAGGTACAGCGGATCAGCGTCATCACCGCGCTGCCCAACCTCCTGAAGGAGAACAATGCCGAGTGCATGAGGCGGGTCGTGCCCAAAGTGCGGGTGAGTTGCAGTCTTGTCTCGCTCCATTCTGGGTAGCCAGTCGATTTGACCATTTGCCTATTCGACCACAGCCCGAAGCCGATTCGACCACGATCAAAACTCTTTAGTCGATTCGACCATTGAATATAGTGTCGATTTGACCGCTGCCTATAATCGTGTTTACCAAATCATTTTTGCTATAATTCGGCCTCAAAATAAACCAATTTTGTCCTTGGTTGACACTTATCTACACACACACAGAACTAAGGATTGGTTTTATGGGAGATTTCCACGTATCACTTAGAGTGTAGAATAGGGTTATGAGGATGGAAGGGCCACGCTTGCACTGCTTTCTGTGTTTGAGTGTGGGTTTGAGAAGGTGGATCCAGGTCAATATAAATATGTATATTAGACGACTAATGTGTATAAAATTTCGTTTCCTTTTGTTTACGTGCAAAAAAAAAAAATGTGTAATTACATTGAATAGCAACTTCTGTACTTGTTTTCAAATCAACTGAGGCCAGTAGCCGAATCGACTAAGGGTCATGGTTGAATCGACCAGTAGCCCCTATTTCTTCCATCTTTGCTATCGTTGTCCGTCTCGCTTTTTGTTATCGCCATTGTTGTCCGTTTCACATTCGTTGTTATTGTTCTTGTCGTAGTGTCATTTTTATCTGCCTTTCTCTCGGGAATAAATGCATAACTCGAGGGACGCAACGCCGTGAACTTTATCTGCCAGAAGTAGGGTGGAGCTGGAGATCATTAACTGGAGAATAGGAGCATAAAGCGGGTCAGGTACAGGTTATCAAGGCGTAGACTTAAAAACAAAAAAGAGCACAAAACCACTAAAATAAAAGTGGGTTCGTTAAAGGCAGTTTATTAACGGCACACAACTGCACTCACTCCACTCCCCTGTGATCTGTGCGCTGCTCCACGTCTGGTCAAGCACCTGATTTCCATACCCTCCACTTTCCCGCCGCACCACTTTCGTCTTTGCCTGTCCTTGAGTGATGCATTTGCACTCTTTGTTGTCATCGCTGTTTCTGCCATCACTTGAGTTGGTGTCACCGATGTCGTCGTTGTGTGATAAATGTGGCTCCAGTTCTCACTGGTCTGTTATCGGTTTTTTCATACTACATAAGGTTATTCAAATCATTGGGCTGCGATCTTTATAGAATACTGCTTCGATAACTCTGAATGAATCGTGTGTTTGAGTGCGTGCGCGCATGTGTGAGAGAGAGAGGGTAAAGGTGGACGGGATGGTCCATGTGAACGCCAGTGAGCTCCAAGTGAGAATGGATGCCTGGGCAGCAGCAGTCGATCAACACTAAGAACTGTGGGTTTACTTATTTCGTCTGTCTTCAGACAGTCGGCCAAACGTTGGCCGCTCTGTAGCTCGGCTGTAAAAGGGTTTCCGGTGGTACTTACCGCGACAGAGAGCCATTCATTCGTTCATCTCGTGACTAGCATTAGTTGACGAGAGTTTATAGCGGTTGTCGGGGCGAACGACAGGATAGATGCAACGGTCGATAAGGCTCGCCACTTAAACCTGTCATGAGCGGTCCTGCAGGGAGCAGTCAGTCCACTCCTTCACGTTTGCCATCCACTTCTTCATGCGTCCACCTCGGCCTCAACTCCCTTTTCAAGGTACTGTACCCTGATAGATTTAGAGCGTCGAGCCGGGTCACATGGCCGAACCAGGCTTACACCGCTTGACTGTCACGAGAAAGGGTTCCTGGCGTCTCACGAGGGTGGCAAGCGTGGTCGTACTAAGGATCACTAGATAGCGAGCTCGCTGGGGGACACCTACTGTTGTTGTTGATGCACTTATCAGGAGAGCTTCCTGTCGCGGGATGGAGGTTGAGCAGTGCCCGGTCGCGCACTTAAACAGATTCAGTCCGCATTGAAACAGAGGCTACAAGCATGACGTAATTTGAATGGGTCGTGACGTCATCAGGCGCCATCTTGCAGTCCACTGCTTCGTCGTGTGTGCTTAGTATGCGGGCTTTTTCGAGCTTTCACGTAGAACAGTGGGAAGAAACCCACCGCGAAAGGCATCCATCAAGCTACAGAAGCTCGAGAGGCTCAGGCCCCCAACGGCGAGGCGGCGTGCCTTGAGGAACTTGCGGGATTTCCACTGGAGGTTTGCGAGAGCACGTGCTGCTGACCTGCAGGGAAGGGGTTAACGAGCTGAGAACGAAATTAACTTGGCAGCGCGGCTGCATGCGCTTCCTGTAATTGATTGGGGCTTTTGCTGTGCATTCTGGGTAATTCTGAGCTTACTCTCATTATCTGAGCTGCAGGGATACGTGGGTCGTGATGCAAACAAAGAGAACAGCGATGTGATGGCCGTGGTGGTGGGCAAAGTAGGCGTTGAGTAAACGCGGGTGATACGAAGTTGGCGATACGTAGGTCATACAACACGAGGGTGTTTGCAACACGAGGGTGCTTATGATACTTTGGTGGTGCAGATTGAGGGTACTACAGTCCGAGGGTTCTGAAATATATGATTTTATATTACGAGGGTACTCACGTAGGAGGTTCACAACATGAGGCAGCTTCTCATAAATTAGCCCAACAACAGACGGGATACAAAGGAGGCTGTTTACAACCCAAGGGTCCTGCAATACGAAGGCGGTACAATACAATTACTGTGGCAGAAACAACAACATGTTTCTTACTGCATTGCTCTCCGAAGTAAACTGCCAAGCTCTCCCCTCCACCCAACTCCACCCGTTCTCTCTCACTGCCTGTCTCAGTTCTGGTAGGCTGAGGGTGTGTGTGTGAGGGGTGGCTCTTGCGGCACTCGAGAGTGCTTCTCCATCCTTTAAGTGTTTCTCCTTCAGCCTACCCTCCACCCTACTACCCCCGCACCGTGCGGGTGGTTAAATGTTCTTGAAGAGAGGCAGGGCTTAGCGTAAGTTGAGATATCGTGGCTATCCCTTGTTGTGATGGTAACCGCTATTTGCTCACTGGCTCGCTCGTTGTCAAACGTAAAGATATTAGAAGAATCATTAAAGTCTTCCCCTCTCTCAACCGTTCATTCCTTCCACGGGTGCGGTCGACACAGCTTAACGACAGTTGTGCGGAAACACGAACTGCGTTCATAAAATGTTTGTTTATAAACTTTCAAGTTTGCGGAACAAAGTACAGGTGGGGACGGGTGGCTGAGAAAAACTGAAGGAAAGCTAGTGTTTCAGTGCTAGCAAACTCCTGTCTTACAGTCGCATCATAGAGTAACTCCATGTACCCTGTGTGTGTATTACAGTGGTACTGTTGTGTAAACTCATATACCCGGCGTGTGTTACAGTTCTTTATCATGAGTAACATGCTAAGGGTTTTCAAACCCACAGTTAAAATTAATGAGTTTTTATAGACCGCCCTCCTCCCGACTCCAGGAAGATATTGTGAGTTTTGTTGACCAGCTTCTAAAAATAAAGGGGGTACACACCCGCGTAGATGGATTCGTATTATCGTGATTCCTAATTAAAAAAATACTGTATTATTAGTGTCATGCTAATCTATGCCACTAACATTTGTCGGCCAGTTGTTTAAGGTTCATTACAAAATGCTGCACGGTCATCAGCGACCCGTATTTCGAACAAAGAAAAGCACTATCGAGCAGCAGAAATAGCAGGGTACTAATGGCAGGACATCAATAGTGTGACATTCATACCAGGCTCACGGCAGAGGAAACAGCAGCACATCAAAGAGCGGATCATATCCGAGAAAATAGCAAACAAACAAAGCATGACACTAATGGCAAGACCGGTACATGAGAAATGGTAAGGACCAGAGGAGCAGAAAATAAACGGGACCGAGCTGGCTGAGAATTACAGGATCGTAACAGCAGACAGGGGATGTAACTAGAGGTGATTTAAAGGGCGACAGGGAGAAGAAAAAAGTTCCTAAGCTAATCTTGTGCTAAATGTCTCCGGTTGGTGTAGTGTACAATGTACACTCTTGTTAAATATTGCCTCAAGACTTTTTTTAAAAAAATAAATGCTTCCTTCCTGCCTGTCTTGTGGCGCACAGAGAACATATGGAGTCTGCCACCAGCACCCTGGTCTCTGGTTATCTCCCCCCCCTCTCTCTCTCTCGCCTCTTTCCGTCTTGTCTCTTCCCTCCCGAGTCTTTGAGCTTCCCTCCCTGTCTTCAGGCACGCTGTTTGCTGTTTGGTCAAAAGCTTTTCCTTCTCCGCTTGGCATTCAGCGATAATCTTCAGGACAAAAGCAAGGCGTTGATGTAAGCCGACGTTGAAGCAGAACTACTCGGCTGGCTTTGAACTCCAAAGGTTCAGGCCGCCGTTAATGGTCTAAAGCTTCGTTTTCGTTTCTTCTGTTGCTCGCTGTACGTGGCGTCAGAGCTGGGCAGGTTCTGGGCTTTTCCAAACGGTTCTAAGACGGGGATGGCTGGCTGGCTGCTTCGGCGATGGAAATCGATGAAAGATGGTTAGGTGAAAATAAGCACAGAATTGGGCAGGAGGTGGTGTTGGTGTTGGAGAAAATGGCTTATGTCAGGAGAGCAGTTCCTCTTATCTACAGGAATGAAAGAAAGGCTCATTATTTTTCCTCCTGTTAAGTAAAAAGCGTCTGAGCAGAAGGGTATCGACAGGTTGCTGGAAGACGGAGAGCGGCAAGATGAAGGAGCTCGGGTGACAAATGGTTTTGTGAGTCACAATTAGTGTGAGGCAAGCGACTCACACCTCGCTGTGCCGCGCGGCTGACACAACCGCCGCCTGCCGCCCGCACCATGCCGCCCTCTTTATCCTCGGTTTATGGGCAGGCGGGAATCACTTTTCTCCCTTGTGTTGACTATTTGATGGTTTCCCGCGTACCGTTGTTTACACTAGTCGTTCTTTTATGGCAGCAGCTATGGAAGGACGTCTCAATCTTCGTAGTATTTTTTTTTTAAGGAGATGGATGTTAGGTTTGGGGAGTGTTAGTTAGAGAGGTCGGAGGTGCATCTTAGGTTGGGGGATGTTATTATAGCGACCGGAGCGGCATGCACGTGGTAGATACGTATTACAGCGTATTGTTGGGCTCACTCTTCCTGTCCTTACCATGTTTGGACGGAGGTTCCGGTTGTGTAAATCTCGCGTCTAGTGTGCAACTTGTGTTTGGGCGCCTGTCTAGCGGCTGAGTCGACTTGAATGGTGGAAATAAACTCTTTATATGTTCAAGACGTCTAAAAAAAGAAATTGTCAATACAGCCTATATTTTCGTTTCTTCGGGAAACTTTAAACTGTAAACTTTTCCTCTAATTTCCTTTCTTTTGATCGGGTAAAGCTCGATTCGAAATATTGTTTCTCCAGGTCTGGGTGGAATACACCGCTTCCAAGATAGACACTTACACTCTTCCCAGAAAGAGGCCAGCAGCGCAGACACGATGATTATAAATGGACACTTTTATGCTTGGAGGACACTGGGAGAGTCGAGAACTTATGCTCATCAACTTATCGTGGCATGGCAATTTCGAGTTCTTATATCTTGGCTTGAGCTTTTCCAAGCATTTAAAAATCTTCACCCCATGAATTCCTTTCAGTGCTTGTCGAGACAGTGGAGAGCGTGGGCTGTGGATTTACACCTCGCCCTGCATTGCGTCATTTCTGGATTTCTTTGTGGATGTGACATTTGTTTATAGGGCTACACTCGCCGCCATTGTTTATCTTCAGTTGCTGTCTTGGCATTAAACACCAACGACTAACCAGTTTCATGTCGGCGTCAGAGGAACGGAGCGTCGGAAGAACGGACCCGAAAAAAGACTTTTTTTTTTGGTTATTTTCTTCGCATTCCTCGTCTGTTTCTGAGGCTCTTGCTGACGTGGCGAGATGACAAAGAAGCTGAAACCAAACGAAGAGAAGGCGGGATCAAGCCTGTGTGTTTTCCAGGTAAGGTCGTCAGGTTTGTAATTGTGGTAACTTTGGCCTCCATCGAGATGGTCACTTCATGGGCCCGGTGGCGCAACCGTTAGTACCTGTCACCAGTGCAGTAAAGGTTGGCTGTCATGGGTTCAGATCTCCTCTCGGGCACGCTGTTCTTTCTCTGTTTACAGGGCTGGCTGCGTATACCGCGTTGAAGCCTTAGTTGCTGCCTAGTAAATTACTGATTCCTCATCCCCCTTCATTCCCTTATTGTTTTTTTCCAGCTTGTGCCTCTGAACTCGCAGCGAACAGTCAGTCTTGTCCAGCCAGATGGCAGCTGCAGCGTCAAGGCCCTGGAAACTTGCAGCACGCGGTCCCAGCAACGAGCAGATGCATTCTTGCCAAACATCGGCGTCAGTGCTAAAGGTCGTCTCTTCCGGTCTTTGCTAGCACCCCCCGGGAATCACCCGGAGCACGTATGAGAACTCGCATGATGGTCGTGGATGGGGTGGAAGCGCTCTCGATAGTACTCTACATAGAGGGTTTCGACATTAGCTTCTTCACGATCTTCACTTCCAGCCCCCTACTCCCCCCCCCCACCACCCCCAGAATGACACGCGTGCTTTAAAAATGTTGTGTCCCTTTTCGTTTCTCGGTAATGGGCACGTGTGCATGGTTCGTTAGTCGAATAAACAAAGCTCGCATGATACCGTTGCCCTTCGGGAATCAGCTGTGCGCGCGGGGTTGCAGACCACCAGATGGCAGGGTGTCGGCGCTTGAGGGTCTTGTCCTGAAGACAGACTTGCTGGAGGAGCGTCCTCTCCATCACTTGTCAATCAAGCTGTGGCGACCCTTCTTGCCACTCTCTCTCTCTCTTTGCTTTTCGCAGAGTCCAAAAGGAGACGCATCTGCTTTAGTAATATTTTACAGAGACAAGATTTATATTTGCGAGGTGTGTCTGAAAAATAAGGGTGTGGTGTCACAATTTAATTCCAGAAAACGAACAACATGGTTTCCCCATCAAAATAATCCCCTTGAGTCTGATGCCCTTTTCCATCATTCTCTGCCATGCTTCGATGCACTGCTGGATGCCCCTCATCACCGTCGTTAGGGCCCTCTTGACGGCCTCCACGCTTTCAAAACGGGTCTCCTTGGGGGAAAGAAAACAGTCACCTGGAGCAAAATTGGATGAATAGGGAGGTTGTTCCAGTCCGGCGATGTTCTCCTCGGCCAGATACTGTAGAATGCTCAGGGCGTTGCGAGCAGGTGCATTGTGGTGGTGAAGCAGCCACGATGCACCTGCACTGGAGGTGAAATAAATTGTTTGTGTCGGCAGTCCCGTTATTTCTCAGACACACCTTGTACATGTATATGGATTGTTGTCTCCATGCCTTGCTGCTCACGAAGCGCACGTGCGTGTTGTGCTGCGCTAGGAATTTTTCATGGTTGAAGAAAGTGGAGGAGGTAGGGTGGTGTGTTTCTTCGTGATCAGTGAATGACGAAACAATTTTTTTTCTTTGAAATGAAAAGCGTCTGAATGGCAGACAGCTTGAAACAGAGAAACCTAGTTTTTGTGAACTTTTTTGTGTGACTTACTCGCTGTCACTGACAGTAACTCATCTGTCTACCCAGAAGCTGCTTCTTCCTCCACCTCTCTCACCCAAGACAGTCTTGACTGACGATGGATGACCCAGCAGGGAAAAGGAAGACGGGAGATGGGAGGTGAATAAGACAGATGACGCAGAAACGAAAACCAAATAACGAGAAGAAGGGGGAACCCATTCGAACACCCACCAAGACTTCTGAACAAACTGAAGTATTTGCCTCGGAACTGGAACACTCGTCCAAGCAGGATTGTAACTGATGATGCATACAAAACTGCAGCGACTACAACGACGACCACCACATGGAATGGAGAAGATGTAGGGGTTAGACTAGAGGACGGGACTAGGTTATCGCCTATATGAGTAAAAGGGGGAAATTAAGGGTTGGGGAGGATGGGTGGGTAGGCGCCTGTTGAGCAGCGCTGAAGAGCAACTGATGCGTTCCTCGAGCAATAAAACCATCAGGTGTAGTCCCGCCAAGAAGCCAAGTGCCTCAACGCGTTTCACAGATGACTGGTGATGGGAGTAAGCGATCGGTCGTCCTGCTGGGTGGGGAGTAGGGGCGGGGTGTTCTCTGAGAATAGCACCCGCCATCTTGCGAGTAACTGCCCCTGCCGGAGTCAGTACGTTCACCGCCGGCGTTTAAATTGTCTGGCATCAGGTCCCACACTCGACCGAGGTCTCTCTCTCTCAGTCGTTTTCACTCAGAGTGCTTATCTAGAAAGGCGATATCTATTTTAAACATGCCGGACGAAATATAAATATAGAACAAAAGCTTTCTTTAAAAAACACCCCCCCCAAAAAAAAAAAAAAACAAAACAAAACAAACAAAACACCACACACACACACAAAAAGAAAACAAAACCACACAAACAAACCAAAAACACAAACTGGAGGGTTGAACGAGAAAACAAGAATTTAAATGGACTGAATTCCAGGTATGCAAGTGTTCCGAAGATGGAACAGATGGAGGAAAACTATGCGAGAGGCATTTGGTGGAAAGGCTTCGGGTGGAAGAGGAGTTGCATGGAAGAGTGGAAAAAACCGGGTGGCAAAGGGAGTAGGGAGATGGGATTCATATTTTTCACTACCATAAACTATCAGTAGCACCGCTGTTTTTTGTGGGTGGGAGTGTGAAATAGAGATAAAATAAGATGTCATGAGATGTAAAGGAAAGTTCCATCGTCCACCACCACAGACTACGTGGCGTGAGTGGTTCACTTGGTCAAAAGAGCGGTCACTTTCACAAGTCGGGCATTTTCACCACGGATGTATATCTCACGGCTCTCCAATAAACGATAATACCACGGTCTGTGGTTTTGCCACCACGGTCTGGGATTTTGCCACCACGGTCTGTGATTTTGCCAGCAAAACATAGACCAAGTTTTTTTTTCTTCTCGCCAAATTTGGGGAAACTTACCGTGCACACCGAGTGCAGTCGAGTTGTTTGTACACACCTGAAGTCAGTGTATATCGATCTCTTCCCAGCATGCTGTGCTATTTCAAGGACAGGCGTCATTGCAGGTGTGTGGAGAAGACGGGGAGGAAGGCAGCTTTGCTAAGTAGGTTTTCACCTGAAAGCTAGAGCGTGGAGAGAATGCGGCGTGGTGTTGTGTGAGACATCCTTGTCGACGCCTCCATTACAGGCAGTGTCAGAAAGGGAGACCCACTTGTTCCAGCCAGGAATCCCCAGCAGCTGGCTCCCTCCCCATCTCCAAAGCTCGTCTGTCAAACCTTCCGAGCATCAGGAGGAGATGAAAGGAGGAACTTCCTTTGCTGGAGGGCTTATCCTGCTGGCTGAGGAGGTTCCAGCATTGGCAGGAAGGTAGGGGAGAAGTGACGTGTGCGCGAGCAGGCGATTTACTGGTGGCCACATCGTCAGGAGCTGTTACGACATTGCAGGCTGCAGTTGCAAGATGTTGCTGGTTCAGGACCTGACTGTTGCCATTTGGAACACAGTCTGAAAGTCTCAAATGTGCATTGGTGTCTGTTTGGTGGCCTTTCAATATATATACACACACAATCAGTAAATAAACAGATATACATACATAATTTTTTATTATTGCACTTTGCACAAAAGTAGTGGAACTCAGTAACCTGTTGTTTGGTGGGGAGGAAGGGAACATAAGGGGGCACGAATTTTCTTGAAAAATGAAGGGATCTGGACATCTGTTCATCTTGTTACAGTGATGCAGTAGCACAAAATTGACATTTAAAACATAATTAGTAGAACCATAAGAACTTTTCTGTAACTGTTAAGATTTTCAGAAATATTTCAGAGGCCAGAAATGTTTTCATCATCTGGTTTTGTTTTTGGGACATTTTACTGACCAGAGTACTGAAGGAATCATGATATTTGAAAAGGTATTGTCTGCAAAAAAATATGTTAATGCATGTTGTTATTGTAGCCCAGTGCAAAACCCGTCTTATAATAGATGAACTTTTTTTTTGGATCTCATCATAGCTTTGAAGGTTGTCTTCTTGTCAGAGGAGACCACTAGTATTCTAGATGTCAGCGACTGAGAGAAAAATCTTTCTGCCACTTTATGCTATAATACTGGCAACATACAACATGCTGAATAATCATCAAGTGTTTGCATGTTGTTACAGGAGGTGCTATATGTGGCACAGCAGGACATGCAGCTTGCTGCCTCCTCAGCATTCCTGCAGATTCTGCAAGACCAGCTGATCCCAGTGCAGAACTATACCCAGACCTTTCTGCAGACCATCCTGTCCAGTGTAGACAGCAAGGACAGTGGTAAGAATACACATTTGTGAATAGAAAAGTCATAAAAAGAAGTGGGCTGTAATCTTCAGTCCTTTAAAGAGTTTGATCCATTATATTAAAAATAAAATTAAATTTTTATATCTGAAGTGATAAGACAAGGTGGAAAGAAAGGGGTTTTTTAAGATGGGTATGTTAAAGCAAGCAGTTAATGATATTTATAATCTGTAAAATAAAATGAGATAAGGGGTGATAGTTTTGTTGAGTCTGTGCTGTAAAGCTGGCATGGCATAAAGATAGATGGAATGCCATCTTTTCTTTTTTGTATCTCAGTGAAAAAAACTTGGTATAATCATGTCTGATTGTACCAGTGTGAATGACTGATTACTAACCTTGCTGACTGTAACAGATTTTGAACAGGTGATTTTAAGCAAGCGTGAATACAAGTTGTTGTCTTTAGCTGTAGACTTGTAATCATCAATACATATCTGACAATTAAGTTTTTGGTTTCCCAGAGGTTGCAGCAGCATGGCTGGATACATTGCTGGATGTCATCGATCTCCTGCCTAAGGAAATTATAAAGAAAGATGTGAGTTATCTTAATTGTAATTCTTTCTTTGTTGTGTGAAAGGCAGTTTGAAGAGGTACTGTGGATAGCATGTAGTTCAAAATACTTCAACAGCAGAGGCTTCCAAGGTGTTTATAATGCATGAAGTTTACAAAACAAGTTGACTAGAAAGAGATTGCTCATGCTAGCTTGGAAGTTTTTTGTAACTGTATCTCTCACTCTAAAAACAAAAAAAACATGATTTGAAGATGTGTTCCATGTGTCAGTTGTTTTCAAGAGAGAAAGTGTGTTCACGCGTGCATACGTGTGAAGGTGGGTGGTGTGTGTGTGTGCATGCATCCATCCACAGAGATGATTGCATCAATCTATAATTGTATGTTTCCAGATTGCTTGTTTATGATAGGACATCTTGCCATATGTACTTGTGCACACTGAGAGACACACACTCTTTCTCACTCTCAGGCTTTTAACTTGATTGTTCATCAACACTAGTCAGAAGTAGGAAAAGCTAGTACAGAAACAGAGACTTGCAAAATGTTTGGAATAAGCATTTATATCCATCGCTAAAGGCAGAACCAGGCTTTGTTGGATGCACCTGTCCCAAAGATGTAATAGCAGTAGGTTGCAGAGACTGAATGAATCACTCGGATATTTTTGAAATGCTGCATCCAATGAAGCATATTTTTTTGGCATGGAGAGAGTACCCATATGTTTGGGATGCTGAGCTGTTTCTTCGGTTTCTTGCAAGGTTCGTGGCTATGAGGGATGCAGTTTTATGACCCTCTGCCTTGAAATGGGTGCATCTCTTTAAAGAAATCAGCTTCCTTGCAGTGTTTCATTTCCCCCTGACAGATATATTGCCAACAGAAGGGCAGATTTTTTTTCCAGATTTGATCACATCTGTAGGAGACCATGATGGGATCAATCAGAAGAGCACAAATAAGAAAAACAGGTGGCAAGTTGTCGTTTAATATCATGTCAGCTGCTTGTATTTGTTGGCAGGGTTTCAGAAAAATGATCATGCCATAATGTGTCATAAACAAAACAGTTTGGATATTACAGTTTTCAGTTAAAGAACAAACTTGTACGGTACGGTGTAAAAAAATGGTTCGTGCCAGTTCGGTGAGAAGCACTCATGGTGCTGGCTACCCTGGTAGTCATTCTTCACTGATTCTTTCTGGCCCAATTTGTACCTACTCCCTTTCCTCAGTCAAACCATTATTTCCTGCCTTTAAGAAGGAATATTTTTAAACCAGTATCAGAAATATAAAAAATATTGTTTTTTTTTATTTCCATGATCCCTGGAAAAATATTTGCAGAAGAACTTGAGTTTAGCAGCTTTGATACCATCTTTCTGCTTTGAATCACCAGGAATCTGCACAAACATAAAAAAAACTTGGTTCACATCCCTAAAATATTTACCACATAAAAAACTTTTGCTGCTCAGTTTTCATTTCCAAGAGCTGTAGAAAAGTTCCTCACTTCCCCAATAGTTCTTGTTGATTTATATAACAGTTTCACTGTACATTAGCTGAATGCATAAATTGTCATTAAAATTTTTCTGTCTAGTGTTGCTAGTCAAAGTATACTGTCATTGTCTGCGATTCGCTTTCGGGGAACTTTGACCAGTTTTAATGTCAACATAAATTTCAACAGGTGTGGCCTAATTTTACAGAAATAACCAGTTTTTCTGGCAGATATACTCAAAAACAGTATGTTATAATTTAACATAAAATGTGTTGTGCCAGTACACTGAGAGGGAACGCAATATCAGCAAAGAGAGTAAAGAACAGTCGTGGACAACGCATATTATTGCATGCTTCTTTACTGCTTAAATTGTTATGGTTAAGATGCTTACTTTATTTACTCTGTTTAATTGTCAGTTTTTATTTGTCTTTATTTAAGTTCATCAGGTCTACTCTAACTCTACTTGTGGGCATACTTTCATTTATGAGACACCATCAAGCTTATATTTTTATGTTAAAGTACTTGTACTTGGGCTTACATTTGCACCTTCCTCAGTTTGGGCACATTTGCAACTAGACTGCTCCTCCTCTCAGGACAAAATATTCAGGACAGGCTGTAAACTTTATTGACCTGCGAGGAGGTGTTTGAGCCTCTTCAGCCATGTTGACAGTAAGGACCATACATAAACTGGATGAACCGTAAATGACACTCTCTTTGTGCATATCCTTCATGAAGCTCAGTATTCATACCAATGTTAGAGTCAAGATAGTTCTGCGTCTGTGTAATCAGTTCTGTTTTTTAAGATGGATTAATTTAATAGTGACCAATTGTGATAAGCAGGGAGGACAACAATTGAAATCTCAGCTGAATTTATACATAAGCATATGATCAAAAGTTTTTCTGTGCTTGGTACACTTGTACCCTCTTTGCTGCCAACATCGCTGTCAACATTAAGGGGCTTTAGTCAAATGAGTATATTCCTGTAATTGTGTTTGTGATGTTGGATCACATGACCAAAAAAAAAATTCTTCCAAAAATGTGTGAGTGACAAAAGAAGGACAGGTGGGGGAAGAATAAGTGTTTTATGCCCAGCCAGCAGCTAATATGGTATAGCCACCTTGGCAAAGCAGCCAGCCCTGTAAGCAGATGCCACATGCAGAGAAAAAAAATGGCATGCCTGAGACAAGATCTGAATCCAGGATAGCAGGTTCTCACTGTGTCAGTGACAGATGCTAACGGTTGTGTGACCGGACTGCCCAAGGCACCAGAGACAGAGTGTGTGTTGGTGGGGGATGGAGGGAGTGTGTTTGTGTGCACATAAGTGCATGTACATGTGGAACGCATGCATGGACATACACAATTTTGTATGTAGTCTGTGAAGTAAAGATATAGAGCGGTTAGAGAAGTTTAAGCGAAGAGACTACAACTTTTGATAGATTTTTTTGGAGTTTATTTCATGGGGACTAGATGGATGCAGTTCACTTAATATCCTTAATGCTATCTTTGAATATCTTTGCTTAGTTTATCTTTTTGTCTTTGATTCTTTATAGATATATTTTTAGCTGTTTTAAATGCTTTGCTCATTTGAGTCACTATTAGTATATTTGTATAGTTCAACTGGATTTATAAAGCTTATTGTAAGTTTTAAAATGGGAAAATGGGCTATAAAAGTTTATGTAGTATTTTGAAAAAGTCTTAAAGTTCTAATAATTGTTAGATTTTAAGGAGGTTGAACTTTCCATACATATTTTTTTCGTTGTGGGATGCAATTTTTAGAACTTGTTGCTTAGAATACCTGATGTTTGTGCAGCATTTGTTCAAATGGACTTCTATTAGGGGTGATAGAATACCTGGTGTTTGTGTGTGTCAAAGCTACTGGAGGTGTTAAGTTAAAAATTGTCGCATGCTATTTTGCAGATTCTTAGCATTGCCATAAGTAAGGGGCAGATTTCCCAGCCTGTGCAAGCTCGTCTCTCATGCTGCAAAATTCTGGGCAAGGTGGCAACTAAATTTGAACCTTTTGTGTAAGTACTCTCAGTTTTGCTGCAATTTTTTCATGGCAAATACCAGCCACTAAAAGGACTAAGCTGTGCAGAAGTTTCAGAAAGTTGGAGGATATGCTTTAAGGCAAAAGGCTTGAGTTGTTTTGTCAGCTCACTGCCTCTCCATATAGTGATTTAAGGACCTGAATAGTGAATGGCCCATGTGGATCATTTGCTGCGGCCCTATGGTCCTCGAGGAATAACAAGGAATGAACATGTGCATCATTGTTCACCTTTGGCTAAGTAGCCTTATTAGTACTGCTGCATTACCTTGCCCAGGGCTTACTGATCATAATTTTTCATTGCATGGTCTAGTTGATTTCTTGAAACTTTTATTGATTTAAGCATTAGGTAGCGTTTATTTTTTTACAGTTTGTTTAAAAGGGATTTTTCCTTTACCATGAAACATCTTTCAGCAAGTGAGTTAAAAATGAGTTCAGTTTATCTTTTAATGGGAAATATTGTTGGAAAAAATTGGAAAAGGGTGGAAAGCAGTAGAAACCATTTGTAGATCTTTGTAGGATGACATAGCTGTCCCTGTTTGTGCAGTACATTCATGGGTATCATGCAAAGTGTCCATGTTAAAACGGAAGGCTTTTTTTTGCTTGAAAAAATAGCTGTTTTAAAATTTAAAAAAGGTTTCTGTTCAACAGAATTAAGAAAGAAATCTTGCCGGTGGTCCAGCAACTGTGTCAAGATGTGGAACACGAGGTGCGAGCCTGTATGTGCTTTCAGCTGGAGTCTGTAGCACGAGGACTTGGGTACGGTCTTGGAAACAGCATTGCCTACTTAACTGCAACTTATTGTAGGATAAAGAATTATTGCAAAACTGTTTGATTAAATATTAAAATATCTGTTTTTATGTAATGCAAGGCCTAGATGTTTATTTTACATTTTCAAACATGTGCTGGTGCAGGGTTCACATTTTCCTCTGAGGCTTTGATGCTCTGTAAACAAAACTACCTTTTTCATATTAACTGAATGAGGCACCTAAATGAAAGTGTAGATGTAGTTTTTATGTTTTGAGAAAAGGACAAATGTCTCAGTAAATCCATGTGAAGGTAATGAAACAACAAAGAATTAATTTGTTTCACAAAGGGTGAAAAACGTTTTATCTGAAGAAGTTTAGATCATCAGCATGAATGCATATAATTTACATTTCTTGGAGCAGAGAAGATTTGATAAACTTCTAACATGTATTAGGAGCATGCGAAAGCCCATAAGCTTACAGTTCACTCTCTTCTATGTTGTGTAGTCTAGAGACAACTAAGGCTGTAATATTGCCAGAGCTTTTGGAGTTGGCAGATGATGAAGAAAGTGATGTTCGCATTATGGGTCTTGACACTTTTGTCAATATCCTTAGCCTCTTAGATGATGGTGAGCTTATTGTTATTGTTTCTTTGAAATTTAATATGCTTCAATCTTTGTAAATATGTTATAAAATTCTGCAAGCAGAACTTTTAGTATCCCCATTTGACATGGCAAAAGGGACAAATCTCTAGTTACAGTATTTTTTGTGACAGTAAGTTATGAGATTTTACGTATCATTGCAACAATTTATTAACGTATTTGTAACAAGAATCTGCTTACATTTTTTTGGAAAATACTGAATTATGCAGTTTAGTATGTGGTTGATTAGTAGCTTTTATTCAGTGCCATTGCAACAGTTCATTTGGGCAAGGATTTATTTCTTTGAAGTAGTTTATGTGTAACTTTAACACCTAATGTCAGTGTAGATTTGGTGATATTAAGGTGCAGAAACTCAAATACTAGATGACATCCAGAACAGCAGAAGATCCTGCAGCCATTTATGAGGTTCTTGACAGATTCTCCAGGAAAAAAAAAGTTTTTCTTCTTGAAGAAATGAACTGTTTGTTCAAACATGTTCAAAGCATTATTCTTTATTTCAGAAACACGAGAGGGGGTGGTTGTTCCGCTTGTGCACAAATTCTGTAACCGTGCTATGACTACACATGATCGCACTTTGCCATTTGTTGCTAAACAATTTGGCAAGATTTGCCATGGTTTAGAAAGTGAGTAGCGAAGATTAATTAAAAATTACTATTTTTTAGTTTTATTTTGTGGGTAATGTTCTGCACTATCTGTAATAATAATTATTAAGAGCTCTTGAACATGTGCAAGATCTACATTTCATCATAGAATTAAACTATTACTTAAATTCATATCTGTCAATTTTAAAAAGAATTGTCCACAAAGCTTTACTTGTATAATAATGTCTTTGCGTATGGGCAGCAGAACAGTATCTTGCATGTGAGACATCATCAGTATTGATCATAGACATGTTTCAAGAACATAAATTCTTCATCTTTGAACTTTTTATTAAAATTGTGATCTGTCATTGGTTGTTTATTTTGAATGTTTATTGTTTGGACAATGCATCATGTTTATTTCTCTCATATGAGGAAGAACTGATCATAAGCCTAATTTCTTACATTAAATCTTCCCCCACCTAGCTTCTTTGGGTCAAACTCATGATGTGTCTGTATTTATTTTAGAACTATACTTTATGATATTATACATATTAAATATATAATGTAAGAATGATGACATTGATGATGGCATAAGAAATTGTTGCAGAGAAGGTAATTTGTATTCATTACAACAGGTGCAATATTTTCTGAATCTTAGAATCTAGAAGGTCTTTACTGCATTTTTGTAGGGGGCTTGTAGTTCATGATGTGCATCAGTGCTTATATTACACTTAGCAGTGATTTAATAACTAACCTTAGATGGCAGCTTTTCATCAGTTGCTGGCTTTTCTTCTCTTTCAGGTAATCTCAGTGGGGAGCTGAAACACTTTTTTATTCATTTCTATAAAAAGTTGTGCAAAATGGGTTTGCAGGAAAAATCAAAATCTATTGATAAGGTGTGTATGCCATGGTGTGCAAAGTTTTCACTTTAGATTGTTTTTCGTTGAAAGCAAGGGAAGGCTCTGATGTGGAATAGTCCAATACCAGTAACACATGTTTATAAAAGCAATGTGTATATGAGAGAAATATGTCAAGTATTTGTGCATTTCAGCAGCTACAGATTGAATAGGGGGAGATGGGGATCCCAGAATACTTGAGAGGTGTGTTTGTGTGTGTTAGAGACTTCTTTGCAGTAATAAACCTGATCTGAAATGCATCTTGAACAAGTTGACTCTTAAAGATTTTGCTTAGTACCATTTCTTTTTCAGCAGGGAACACCAGGAAGCTATCCTTATGACGATGAGGATAGACATGTGCAGACTCGTCAAAATGCTGCTTTTAATTTCCCTGTAAGTCTTTCCAGAAAAAGGGACAACAGGCAACAGAGAGTATTTGAGGATTTTCTGTTGTAACATTTAAGTGCATGAGTTCAAGGATTTAAATCTAAGTAAGAAATTAAATTTTGTCATGCACCTAAGATTTTCGCAAGATCTGTTTTTTTCTGTTATATTCTGTTTTTGGAAGTTGTGCTGTGGAATATATGGTTGGGGCTTTTTCAGGCAATGGTCTTGTTTGTTGGTGTGAAGTCTTTTAAATCAGACCTGCACCCAATCTTTGGAGTCTTGTGTAAAGATCCACACGTCACAGTCCGGCAAACGATGGCTAGTTGTTTTCATGAGGTTGGTTGCTTTTTCTTGGCTTACATAAATCTTGGAGGAATTTTATCAGTAATGTAGATGACTGTAGGATTATTTAAAGATTTATGGACATAAAATTTAACAGATATGCATTTACACATGTACACATAAATTCACATACATTGTACTTACATCTGAAAAGCTGCACCCAGCACTTATATATACCTGTGCAGAAATAAACCCCTCATGCAGACACAGAAGCTGTAAGTTTCTGCATATCTAACAAAGATTACTATCTTACAGATAGCGAAGCTTCTTGGCGCTAATGCTAATATGATCTTCCCGGAGATGATTGTGTTACTGAAGGACGAAGTATAGAGGTGAGTAGTGTTTAGTGTCTGATGAGAGTAATTTAAAAATTTAAAAAACCCTTATTTTCAAAACCACAGTAGGTCTACCACATTGTTTTACTACCCAATAATTTATTTCTAATAATGTGTTCCCTGTACAGGCCTATAGGGTAAATATGGCAGAGATTGATTTACTTTACACATGTAAACACAGAATATTTTGCCATTTCATTCTTGCTTGAGGAACATCATTTGGTGGGAATAAACTAATTTGGCTTTATTATTGCTTGCTTTTTTTATTTTTTAGGCTTTCCCCTTGACCATTCCACCCTTGACTGAACAATTCATATGCAATCTAATCCCCAGTACCAGTGAACGAGTCAGTGGCTCATGAATTGGTAGTTTATCTGTTGGGTAAACTTAACTTGTTGTTTTCTACTCTTGAGCACATTGCTTATGGCCATGAATATAAGCCCTTGTCTGCAACTATACCCCATGGAAGGAAGCTGTAAAGAAATGGACAGAACTCTCCGACAATTGAACACTTGAAAACAGGGAATTTAAACGAGAGCACGATGTTCAGATTGTAAAATACATTCTCTAGGAATAATTTGTAAACAAGGAGGTGATACACTTGATGAGCAAACAGAGGAAGTGTTCTGTGGGATCATCTGATCTTTAACTCTTTGTACTTTATTTGGAATGTCCTGAAGTTCCGTCAAGGAAAGCCATGTGTAACATAAAGACATGTCTAATCATTGTTCTGCTATGCTTAATTTTTACCTTTGTAAAGTGCATGTGTTGATTCTGTACATTCATGCATTTTAAGTTAAGTGTGTATTTGTAATGATATTTAAGATGCTTGTGGCATAACATTGACTATGATCCAGATGTTCAAATGACTTACAGGTGTTACAAGGTGTGGTGTCCAGCTTTTCATTGACATTAGATGGTGTGCCAAAAAACATGGGATTTATCGCAGATGCTAAGGTTTGTGAAGCTTTAAGGAAACAATGAACTCCTTTGAATGTATGCAGGCCTGCTGGGGAGTGGCAAAGGAGAAATTAAGGTAGATTCAGATGACAGAAAAAGCACCTAATTTGGAAAATGCGCTTGTCATTTACCAACAAGAGTGAAATATTAGTTTGACTGACTAAAAAGCTCAGAATCTTATGAAATTCAGGTTAAAAGTTTATTTAGTGCATGAGCTGTTGGACTGGTTACCAAACAGCTTGCTTGAAAACAAAAACGATTAGCCATGACCTCACTCTGTCAAGACCATCTTGACCATGTCAAGACCAAGTTGTCCACTTTCTGAAGATGATTGATCACAACCCTGAGACAACTTTCATCTTCACAGAAGATGCTATTCACATTTAACAATTGCCATCAAAGCAGTGCAGTGTTTAATACTGTTTCTAAGCAAGATAAAACTAGATAAAGATTGTTTTTTATACATGAATTTGTCGTATGATTGCAGTTAGCTTGACAGCCTTGTTACAAAACCTGTTAGACCCTTTCATGTTAAAACATACATAAAAGAAATACCAAAATCAATTTTTCTTTCATTATTAAAAAAATAAATATCTTGTGTTATCTGGTTAAGTTTTCTTTTGGTCGTGGGAAAGTTTTTTTTTGGCAATGGATGAGTTGGTCTTGGCATGGTTCATTTTGGTCTTTGTGGTACTGAAATTGCCTTTAGGTCCATGGTTGAATTGTCTTGATTGATTCTTGGTCATTTTGTCTGACCCTCACCTTTCGCACTGAAAGACTTCTCAAAGACAGTTGTAAGAAGGTAAATGGGATTTGTAAATCATCATGTACTGTGCTGTCATATCTGCTGTTGTGCTCAGGCATCATTGGTGATGGAAGTTGTGAGTGCGTTGTTATCTGCGGAGACGGTGGTGTTTGCATCAAACAACTGGCGGCTGCAAGAAGACATGATGAACAACATGGCTTGCCTAGGAAAAGTGTGCTCTAGTGATATGCTTTACACTCGCGTCATACCAGTGCTTTTACACAAGATGAAGCATGGGGTCAGTTATATATATCAATGTACACACATACTTAATATTTTTTCTAGTTAAATTTTGAATGTTCCTGCTGAATCATTTAAATATTGTTAGGGCTAGCAAATGTAACCTTTAAATTTTGAGTACAAGTTTTAATAGATGTAATATTTTTCCTGAAAGAAAAGTCTAATTTGAGCCGTAAGAATTTTTGATTTAATTGAAATAGTTTTTTCATTACTAGAAATATCTTAAACAATGATAGTTGTACTTTTAAGTGAAAAAAGTTTTTTGGCAATATTTTTGAGTGATATTAAGGTCTCATCTCATCACGGTTTTTATAAAGTAGCTAAAATATAATAGAATGACGTTTAACTTTAGGACGGCACAGCCAAAGTTAGCTTAATTTTACATAGCTTTATCTTTTTTTTTTTAATAAAAGATTACAGATTACAGTTTGAAATGCTCTGCTACCTATGCTAAAGTGAACTATTACAAGTGCATGATTTTCCACAGAGAGCATTGCCAGTTAGATATGCAGCATCCAGGTCCCTTTTGGTGTTGATGCGGTGTATTCGAAGGCTGGATCAGCGGCAGTATCTGGTAGACTGTATATTAGAAGGTAGATATTATGATAGGTTTAGATTCATAAAGTTTAACTCATGTACAGGACTGAATGGAATTAATTTTGATTGCCTTTCATTATTTGCCTGGCGTAAAAGCAAGACTAATGTGAAATTATTGCAAAAACTGTAAGAAAATGAAGTTTTTGTTTTTTTTATAAATTGATTTACTAATTGCCATGTTGTGAAGAAAGAGTATTCAGAGACCAAAAAACTGGATTTTTTTTTTTGTTGACAGATTTCTGCCAAGGTCACAGCTGCCACAGTCGTTCATTGTTCCTGGTTATCTGTAAATATGTAATAGAACTTTACTCCAAAGCCTTTTTCAAGGATAACTTCTTCCTCTATGTGTTGCCATTGGCCTTTGATCCTGTGCCCAACATCCGCATGCGTGCGTGTGCTCTGCTTCCTGATCTCAAGCGACTGATCAAACTGCCACACGACACTACTTTAAAGAGCTCATTGGAAGCTTGCATCCGCAAAGTCCTGGTGAACGAGAAGGATAAAGACGTCTTGTTTACAATGAAAAATGTAGGCTTCCTGCCTTTGAATCATTCGCTCACTGTGTTATGCTAACGCAAACTGAAAGTTTTGTGGAAGAAATAGAAAACTGGAGTTGAGATTTATCATGTATTTCATGAACTGTTATGCATTATCATACGGACTATGCATCCTGACTTTTGCCTGACATCTTTCTACTTCATTACTTTAACCAATAAAATGTAATTGTTGTTTGCAGGCAGTGGATGAGCTCGACCAAATACATGTTCAGATGGAGTTAACAGTAAGACCTTGGTTATTGCTGCTTTTGCTAGAAGCATAGAATAATGGGGTATAGGATTCTGTCCCAAAGATGGTGAATTTTTTAACTTGAACAAATTTCAGTAAGTAAAACATCACTAAAACAAGAGAGGTTTGTACTCCATGACCTCTGTTTCATATTTAATCTTGTCCTG
Source organism: Pomacea canaliculata (assembly GCF_003073045.1). Lineage (NCBI taxonomy): Eukaryota > Metazoa > Mollusca > Gastropoda > Architaenioglossa > Ampullariidae > Pomacea > Pomacea canaliculata. The sequence continues at coordinate 19,544,889 of NC_037597.1, forward strand.
TGTAAATGTGCCGTTGCAGAGTCAGGGCAAAGATAACTACCATTGACCATTGTAAATGATGATGTGATTTCATTTTCATAACCAGACTTCATGTGACTGAGTAGCTTGAGCCTCATCTTAACTGAGGTCTAAAAATGAACACGCAAGCTTCTTCTTTTTCATTCCCAAACAGGAAATTTAGCGCCTGTCACCAATACAGTGAAGGCTGGCTGCCCAGAGTTCATTTCTCGTCTCGGGCATGCTGTTCTTTTCTGCACGTGGCATCTATTTACAGGGCTGGCTGCTTGCCGTAATATAGCCTCAGTTGCTGACACGGCGTAAAACACCACTCCCCCCCCCCCCCAAACAGGAAATAGATTTCAAGGGAAATAACTATATGTGGCCTGCCACCACGAAATGAGTCTTAGGTCTTGTAGTAGAGTCCCAGAAAGGTGATTACGGTCATCTCTGTGTCATCAGACTTGCACACTTCACGCCCTTCTAACTTGCTTTAATTGTAGGACTAGGGAAACAACTTTAGTATCAAAAGAAAGGTCAAAACCTGTGTATTTGTAAAATATGCAATTTTGTCAAAATCTCAAATTTATGGTACAAGACTGTGGTGGTAGGTCACATATAGATTTGCGATTTAGTTTTTGGATGTAGAAGTCCCTCCCAGAATTTGCTCATTTTTGAGTAAAAGTAAAATTATTATTGAACCCCTTTGTGAGTTTCCAGCAAACGCTGTGCATCTTATTGCACTTTATATTCCAAGGTATCCTGGTTGAGTTAAGAGTTTGTTAGGTTTAGATGATGCATTCACTTAGAATTTAGGATGGACACATGCTAGTTGGCAGAAAAAATTGGATTCCATTGGTGCTTCTAAATGTTTTTGTTTTTACTAAATTTGATTAGATTCCTCGATTAAAACCTATTGAGGAGGATGCTGATGACCTAGTCAAGGAAGAAGAAGAGAGGCAGCTACTGGAACTGGAAGAAAAAGACAGGAAGGAAGAAGAGATGAAGGCCATCAAGATGGATAAACGCCACTCAGTTCCTAGTAAAAGAGATTTGCCGAATACCAAAATACCTGCACCCAAGAGATCACATGGTAAAAGCCTGTTTACTTGGTTGATGCAGTTATTGGGAAAGGGAATCAGGACGTCGTGGGGGGATGGCCGTGCACAGGGCCTGTTTTGTCCCATCTAAGCCCATTTAAGATTGGTTTAGATTGTTGATTATTCTTTATATGTCTAATTCTTTTTACAATCTGCAGTAATAAAGTAACGTCTAATGTGGTTGTGTGAAAAAAAAATGAACATATTTGCTTCGTTGCCTATGCTAGTTCAATGGCCTTATTAATTATTTTCTGGCTGTTTCTGTCATAGCCATAATGACACTGCAGTGCATTGACTTTGTCAGTGGATGAAACTGTACGTTAAACTTAAAAACAGATGCAGATAACTATGCTTTTGTCACAAACTGGTTAAGAACAAGATTAATTTAAAATTTCATAAATAAATGGAGCCTAGTTTAACTCAGGGCTTACGTGATTATTATTTTTTAATATCCCAAGTTATTATGCATGAAGTAAATGTGTGCACAACTACAGCAGGCTATAGGTCAGATCATGCATTGCCATAGAAAAGAGACCCTTTGATGGAAGTTTAAACATCTCTGGGTTAGGGTTAGGGTTAACCATGTCACTTTAAATGTATCTTACGAAATACTAAGCACAGAAAGTATGTTCATAAATGATACATAAACCTCGGGCAGATTTTATTAATGGATCATGTATGGGAGAAAACATTTAATGTGGTTCATTTAAAATTCTTCAGAATCAAAAATGAATAGGATAAGCCAGCCCTCTCCAGCCAAGCCAGTACAGAACACTGCTAAGCCAGAGCAACGTCGATCAGTAGGCTCACCATCTACCTCTACCACTAGCACTGCTGTCACAGGTAGGGGTAAAGATGTTAAATCTACATTGCTCAGTTAAAAGTTGAGTAATATATATATACACAAATGAATGAATGAATATATACACTAAAATGTATATATGAGTGAACATATGCCTGAACCAGCGTGCATATGTGTGACTGAATAAGGAAGAAACTGGAAACTTCCACATGCTTTTATTGTACTTTGTATTAATTATGATATTCTTTGAAGTGAAATATACTTAGTGAAACGAGAACATTAAGAAATAGCTTGGCATTACTTTTGAAAGATGGTTATTATCACTAGGACTGGTGTGACATTTGTAGTGTATTACCAACTTTTAAATTGAACATCTGTACACATTTCTGTAAATGCATGATTCTTTTTGATTTTTAAATTGTTCTAGAGATTGCCTACAAGTTGCTGTTTTTCCTCCAAATTTTCCAAACTCTATTCTTAATGTTCTCTGTGTTAACACTGCTGCTAGTTTTTATTTTGATACAGCTGAAACTTCACCCTTTCAAGAGGTTCGCTTAATCTTTCTTGGTAAATACCTATCTAAACACATTTTGTTTTCAAGTGGATAAGGATAAGTTAATTTTTAATTCATCCACCCTCATCCAGATAACTTCCTGTTCAAAGGTCAATAGGCTTCAGTCAGAAACTTTTTAAAATGATCTTGGATTCATAATGTTGGAACATGGATATGCATCTGTTATCAAGACTACAGCCATTGGAAAAAACATCAGTTAGGTCTATGACGGGTGCCCAACCTAAGGCCCCTGGGCCACATCCGGCTCGCAAAGGTGCCTCATCCGGCCTGCTTATTTTAACCAGGCAGAATAAAATTTCATATTTAACGTCATGATTCTGGCATAACCACGATGTTCTGCCCACGAGATTTTATATCATGTCCAGTTTGGGTCTTGGGCACCACTGATTTATGGCATTAAAACTGTGACAGGTCTCAATGTATTGTTGAGAGTATTAGCATTTTAAGGCTTTTATTTTACAGAAGGAGGTTAGATATTCAAATTTTGAAGTATGAATTATCTTGAAATGAACTAAACCCTATCACTAAAGAATTCCAAAAATTATTTAAAAAATGTATTACAAAAATGTCTTTATCTAGTGTTGCTTTGTGGGGTTGTTCTGTGGCATTGTTTGAGAACTAGTTTTTTAAAAAAAGGTGAAGAGTTTCATCTTATCAGCTGGGATGGATTCTCTCCTCTGATCTTTTGGGCATGCCACTACAAAGTGGTGGATTGGGCTTTAGCTGTGTCTGGTGTAACCAGAGCTTATAGCAGACACAATTGCAAAATTTTTCGTTGTGTATCTGTGTACAATGACATATAATAGGGTATCTTTTGCACCAATTAATTGAACAGTGCAGTTGTATGACACTATGTGCCATAGGAAGTGTACATGTACCATATGACTTGGCCTGGAGGGAATGGTTTGATCAGAGAGTGGTATTTTTGTAGTTCTAGAATGAAATGTTCAAGCCCACACTTTTTCTAAAAGTGAGAACAGACTGTATCATGATAAAATCCTGTATGAGCCAAATACTTGACTCATCTTACATCTTCCACACTTACACCTTCCTACAGAGAATGTTCATTCACTAGCGTTCTCACTGACTGCATTAGTTGCCATGTTAGCATAGCATTGATATTCAGAAAGCCTAATAACAGCTGCAAAGTGTAAGTGTTTACTGTGTGAACTTTATCATACTTGTGTGTTACATGAATATCATGCTGTATATATATATATTCAGTATTATCCAAGGTTTGGCATTACCGCAGCAGGTCTTGGAACATATTATGGAACATAACTGTATTAAAAACAAATAACAATCCAATATTTTAACTCAGTCCTTATGTTTATGTCATTGTTTGCTGACCAGTAGCTGGACTAGCAGTTTGAAAATTTTCAACTTAAGAATGATATTCTGCTCTTGGAAAGGAGCTGTAATATTAACAAGTGGAATGTATTCACTAAAAAGTTATGTATCTTAAATTTTTTCTTTCTTATTTGAGATGATTAAGATAGAATGTTATTAGAAATACTAACGAACAGTATTAATCCAGCAAGACTTATAATATACTCTCTTAAAAAAAAACTTTACATGAAAGATCTTTTAAAAGGAATTTTTGCTGTTTTCATGCCATATTGATTAGCTGGACAAAGTCATCAGCAGTAGCATACAGATTATTTTTGAAGGGTTCAAGATCTACATGGTATGGGTACAATTTGTTTAGTCCAAGTTTTTAGGTAAAAAACAAAATCGAAACCAAACCAAAAGGGTAAACATGCTGCCTGCAGAGTTCAATGGGATGGCTGAGGGGCAAGAGAGCGTGCTGCTACCCCACATGATCAAGTCCAAGTCCACAACCTCCATTCCTTCTCTCTCACACATCCCCCGGCCAGGTGAGAACAGTTTCCTTTTCTTTCCCACATCTTCCGGCCAGGTGAGAACAGCTTTGTCTCTGACAAACCTCCATTCTTTCTCTCTCCCACATGCCCCAGCCAAGTGAGAACAGAACAGCTTCCTTTTCTCTCCCACATCCCACAACCAGGTGAGAACAGCTTTGTCTCTGACTAGCCTGGTTCCTTCACATATCCTTCAGTTTGCCTCAAAAGCCAGAATTCTTTGTGTCATCAGGAATCCATCTGCCTGAATTTGCATTTAAATTTCTTAGTTTACATTTACTCTTATGTTTACTTCTTTGACTTCATAGCTGAGAAAATATGAAGTTGAGAAATGGAAACAGGCCAGCAGACTTTATAAACTTTATCATGATGACTACATAAAATGCTTCATATTTTGTGCGCTGGTTGCACACATTTATACTTCTCAAGTTTCTTTTCAAACTGGTCTGTAGCAGTAATTCAGATTAAGGTTAAAAATGGATTGTAATTAAAAAAAAAACCTAATCTTACATTTGTAACACATTCTCTTAGCCAGAACCATGGCAGTAGACTATTAGTTGTTGGATCTACCTTGGTATTGTAGGATTTTGACATGCTCAATTTCTGCTCTTTATTCACGTTTGACACTTCCACTTCAGCTTCTCGCCCTAGCACCCCACCCAGGAAGGAAGCCTCGTGCAGAATTCCTGTTCTTCATTCGTTGGGAAGACCAGGTTTGTCATTTTATCCTGGCAGTTGGAGCTGAGCTTGTTGAATGTTGAATAAATAGCAGTCCTCAGCACCAGAACCAAGCTTGAAATGATGTGTGGTATGCATTTCCCTCTTGCATGGTGATCATTGCTTGAGTTGTCCTTGGGATTGTTGGAGTTGTCTTCCCCAATGCTTGAGCATATTCTGCACCATTTTTTTTTTAATAGTTGATGAGTGGCTCTGCATAATGTGATTTTCATACAGGTGTAGCTGTACAGGGGGAAAAACAGAATATTGGTCATAATCTGCAATAATAAGTTCACTGGAACAGTATCAACATGTACTCTGCTTGAGTCATTGGAGATGGCTTTTGTTTGTTCCTTTGTTTGAGGTGTGTGGACTTGGTCTTGTAGCAGTGTGTGCATGAGCCTCATTGTTATACATAAATGCTCTAGACCCTTCCCTATATCCCATTAGCTGCCAGATCCCATTGCATGCCAGCAAAAATCCCTAACAATAGTAGTAGTAAAATCAAGTATTTAAGCATAGCATCTAGTCTTTGGCACTTTAAACTTGCACTTAATCTTTGTCACATGCTAAGATCTAGTAGTTCTGCTATTTATTTTTCTTTTTTGAATCCAAACATTTTGCAGCAAGATATAGTCACCAGGCTGACTGTCGCAGGAATTAACATGAACACATTTTTATTCCGCCTGTTTGAAATGGGTGTTACAGTCTTTTTCACAGTTGCTTTAATATTGTTGTAGTCAAAATGGTTACAATAGTTTTCTATTTACAAAAAAAAAAAAATCGATTTGTTCTTTAATTCCTAGTCTCATGTTCGCGTTTATAAATGGGACATTGTGTGTGTGTGTGAGAGAGAAAGAGAGAGAAAGAATGAATATAGATTGGAAGCGTATTAAGAAGATTGCATATGTGCTTGTGAAACAAAATAATTTCCTAATGTTGTCCTCACTGTAGACATTTTGAGGTGATTTTTATAGGTAGACAAATACAAGGAAGGTGCTATAAGCAATGAACCTTTACTCATCTTCATCCGTTTGTCGATCAGCCTGAGGGATGCTGGCTGCTTACCATACATATTCAGATTTTAGGGAAGGAAACCGGTGACGTGAGGCAGTGCCTTCTACTTGGCTCTTTCATTCATTGACCACCATATGGACTTAAGCATGCATAAGATACTACTTGAAAGAGCAGATAATTTACAAGTCTTCAAGAAATAAGTCTTGATGAATTCACAGATTTTCAATCTGATTAGGTCTGACAGTTGTTTTATTACAGTTCTCCTCTAGATGGCAGCAGACATGATCCTACTTTTAGGCATGGTTATCAGGACTTGCATGCCAGGAACGTATCAGAGCAGTATAATTGGATTCCTTAGCTTAGAAATTGCAGCAAGGCTTCAAGTCGGGAAGCTTGGAGTCAAGATTTGTGAAAAGCAGGAATGTTCTCGTGTTCATTAAATTGAAGATGTACAGAATGATACTGAAATACTAGACGATGGTGACAGATGGAAGGGAAACAGAAGAATGAATTAACTTCTGGACATCTTGAGCATGTTTGTGAGCAGCAGTAGACAGCTACACCCATCAGTTACCTTGTGCAAACAATTAAGTTCATGCATACATGAGAAAGAAGACATGGGGCTTTTACCAAAGTATATTAAATAGCTGAACTTAACAAGCAGTTCCTTTTATTCACTTTATCCATGTTTGGTACATTTTGTGTCCCATTCGATCTTGTGTTGCATTTTGTGCCAGCAGTTTCTTTTCCTCTCAGTTTAACCTAGTGTTGTGGTTTTGATGTAGTTTTGTGATAGGTCTTTTGTGATTGGCATGTTTGATTGTATGTTGTACATGCATGTTGTGCCATAATGTATTATGTGAACTCTGTCCTGCTAAGCCAGATGTGTGCCTGATTGTCACTTACTGAATTGATGGGAAAGACTAATGGGTCGTGTCAAGAAACATGCCACCTGCACACAGTGTGATAGTGTTCCTAAACTCTTAAATTTGTTGTGACCTCACACCCTTCCCCTCTTCAACACCCAAGCAATTTTAGGAGAGCGCTAGGGTTTTGTGGAGTGCTTTTAAAAAATGTGAATTAATTTTTGTTAAATAGTTTAAAAATTCTTTTGGGGAAATGGGGAAATATCTTTGGTGAAATATTTATCAGATAGCTATTTACCTTAAAAATTGAGTCAATGAAATGCCATAAAGAAAATGAAAATTTATTGAAATTTTACACCTAATAATAAAGTAATTTGGAAGGTCTTGAATCACATGTAAATACTGAATTTGGTGGGAAACAAAGGGGAGTAATCCTATAAGGCAGCACAGTCAAGAAGAATACAGTACACTTAAACAAAGGAAAGGTTAGATTATTAAGAGGCAGGAGATGCATAACAACGTGCCACCTGTTGTGTTCATCCCATGCAGTGTTTGGGGGAGCTTGATTCATAGTTTTATTCTTCTTGTAACAGTTCTACTACATTAATACCCAGTGTGCGACCAACCACTCTTATTCTAATCATCATCATTTAGCAACAACTTCTTTTAAGACTTTCAATGATTTCTTTTTCATTTTGTTATAAAAATTCATAACAAAAAAAGTCTTAAAACTGGGTAAAAAAAAAAAGGTTTTACTTTTTATTTTTTTGGTGTTGTTCCTGTACAGAGTATGTGGTCATACTTCCATTGTTTTGGCTGTTCATGACTCTTGATGATTTCTTTTCCTGGTTAAATTACTGCAAGTCCTCTCTCCCCAACCCTATACATGAATGTTACAAATAATCAGATGTTATGCTATTTTTATTAATTATTTGTTGTCCAAGTACTGTGAGTTGCTTTTCAACTCATGAGGTCAATTGAATTTGACCATTCCTTTATTCATTATAATCTTCACCTTTAACACTTTAAACATTTACTTGTCCCAAGACTCTTTGTCTGAAGCTGCCTTGGTAATGTGGTAGGAAATACAGCAAGCGAGGAAAGTATTCTTTCTCAGAGTCTTCCTAATGTTAACTCACCTTCTAACCTGCCTCTTGTTATTACAACCAATTTTTTTTAAAAGTCACTGGTCAGCTGTTATTTGCTGATATCAGTAGTGTGACACCAAATGATTCAGGTCATAGCTTTGAGGGGGCTTGAAAAGGAGGAAGGTTGACCTTGTAGCTTTACATCAGGACTAGTAGACCACAGAGGAAAACAGATAAGTTCAGAAATAAATACAAAGAGATAGATTTGTGACACATTTTGCTTCCAGCCTGTGCAGGTGAACTTTAAAAAAATAAACGTGTTCACACATGATGTTTTGAGTGACATGAAACATAATACCATCTTGCACTCTGCCAGTTGTGCCTGCTTTGTGGTATTTATTGACTTGTGACTTGCACTTGTTGGCAGCTACCACTTTGTTGCCTTTTGTGTATAAATGTCTACAAACCAGACCTTTCTTTTGGAAAAGCTGCTGTTTTCTGTGTGCAATTCTATTTAATGCTTTGGGTTCATATTGTTCATGGTCAACAGAACTGTTGTGAAATAATCAAGCTTTGTACAAAGTACATATGCAGTCTTGATTAAACATTTTGATAAACATTGAAAGTTGTTAGTATGACAGAATCTTTAAATGTTTAAGGGAGTTTATCTAGATATTTTATACACATTGGTATTATTTTTCAGTCAAGTTCATTAAATAGCATGCGTTAATAATGTAAGATTTTCTTTTTTGAATAATACTTTCAAAAGGTTTACTTCTTTTGTCCATTTCAATTGTCATCTAGATTGACTGTTATCAGATTACTATCATTTTTGTGGTTTGTATGTTTGTTAATTTACAGAGAGAAATGCAGAAAACAAGCCACAATTTAAAAAAAATGGTTGAATAGTAATAAAATAGTCTCCTGAGCAGTTTTCAGAAAGCATTTATTTGTTGTTGTCCTTGCAAGAGACAACATATAACAGTTGGTTTTCACCACTCATAAACCCTGTCTTCTGACAGATAATTTGATTATGACTAGTTTTCTCCTCGTGTAAGCCTTTTTTGTGGTCAGTGCCATGTTGTGGTGTTTTCAGCTGCTTCAGGGCCAGGAACTGGCTTAACTAAGCAAAATTCCTCAGCAACACGCTTGGGAACCAATGTGACAGCAGCTTCAAGGTGAGCCAGGCTCACCACCTCATAAACGTATAAGCATAACTTTAATCTTAACACTGTAAAAATATCAGTGTGTCTGGTGAATATGTATTATGCATTACAAATTGCCAATTTTAGGTTTAGGTCCTATGGGCATTAAGGTCAGAAATCACAAAATTAAAAAATATAGTGGTTTTTCAGAGTAATGTTGACTGTACAGATTATAGTGTAAATACTGTAACTTTTTAAGATGTTCATACAATTCTTCATATTTATTATTGATGCTGAATCTGCTTGTAATTATATGGCAAATGAAATACACGCTCCCTCTTTCTTTTTCTCTCTCTCTGTCTCACACATCACATTTTCCACCTGATATTCATGCTTTGGCTCATCCAAAATGTCTGAGCAGTTGACTGAGACAATACACTTGTTACACTTATATTCATGGTAAAACTTCAGGAAGCTGTCCCTGTGAGATATTTAATTGGTACTTGTTACTGGTGATATGAGAAAATGTACTTTCGGACTAATGGGAAAATATGTTGCCTTCATTCGCATGAGTCCTGTCCAAAAAAAAAGCAGTCAACATTGTTGGGTATTTGATACAGCTTCCCTAATGACATGTCCTTACTAAAAACATAACAAAAGTCTTACCTCACTAGTTGCCACCCCCCAACAAACTCAGATTCATTTTCTTCTGACCCATCCTTCATATCTTTGGCCATTACTGGTGTTGCCTCGCAGGAAGGGCTCAGTGGGCAGCTTACCGAGCACAACAGCACGGCGAGGATCCCTTGGGAGTGCCTGTAGCACCAAGAGTGGTACTGATTCTTCCTGGCAGCCTTGTAGTCCTGGGGCTAGCAGCACAACATATTGCTAACTGGGTGGTTGATGCAAAACAGTCAGCTGTGCTGTATTTTGGGCTGATTTTTAGTTGATTACTAAGCATTAACCATCCAGCTAACATCTTGTGACTTGTTGTACATCTGGCCTTGGGTCATTACCCTCTGCTGATGCACTTAACTGTCCCCATCACTGCAGCTCTGTAGACGTGGCACCATTCCCACCCCTGCATTTGTTTTTTGTTTGTTTTTTGCACACAGCTATCATATTCTCACTGCTTTGTGATCACAGTTAACCACTTATCCATAGACGTCAATGTTGGTTCACTTGCATTTTTTTTCTTCTTGTCAGGACATACTGCATCTGTAAATAAAACTTAACCTGCAATGTTTATTAAAATAACTAATTAATCACTGCATATGACCAAGAAAGTTGACTGGTGATTTGTTTTTTTGTAAAGCACTCGACACATGTTTATTCCACTGCTTCACTTGTCAAAACATACTCCTTGAGTATGTGATCCTCACTGATCTAGCAGCATTGAGGTTGCGGGTTATGATTTGTTACCCAACAGCTAGTAGACATGTATCTTTCCTCTGTTGCTTTGATTCAGATAGAAGAGTACTAATTTAGCTTGATCCAGTAAACACAGCTTACATGTAGCTCCAGTTCTTCATAAACAGGGCTGACTGCTCAAAAATAATATGTCCTTGCCATATGGCTACTGTCCAATGTTAAAAATAAAAGACTATCAGAGCATCTATATTTTAGGCATATATGTTTTCAGGATATTGATTATTCTCCTTTTTTATTTTCTGTCCTCCAAAAATGTATACATTTCTAATTAGCTCTACCCGCTGTGTGTTTATCTATGTGTGTGTGTTTTAAATACTCTGCCGATCCTTGCCCACATCCAGACTTTGGCTCCACGTTATCATCAGATGCTCCTGTTTTGCTGTTGTGTTTGCCTCACTGCTTGAGCATGTGTTATTTGCTTTTAATCAACATGACATTTCATTCATTGGTGTTCACTTTATCACTAAAGTACTTTAATTAGCCATCTTATTTTCAATGCTTGAGAGGTGTTCTGACTGTGCTATCAGGTCGCTGGTTTTGATAAGCAATGAACTTCTATCTTGTGAACTTTGTGCAAAGATTGTGGCTTTGCCAATAGAAAATGTCTGTCCTGGATGTATTTTGCTAACATGATAGGTTTTAAAAAGTGGCTGCGATTGGCCGTTCATTTTTGAAAATCGGATCTTGCTCTTAATTAAATCAGAAAATGTATGTGTGCCTGTACATATATCTGATGCTAGCTTGTCCTGTAAATCTTTTTTACATTGAAATTTGTTGCAATTTTTTGTGAACATTTTTTTTATTATTGAAATCCACATTGCATCTGGAGGCTGCAGGAATGTCACCTGTCAACAACCCACTATTTTTCACAAATCTAAGCGCTGTGAAGAGCATTGAAAGCCAAGCAAAGACTGTTAGATTCATTAAACAAAATGCGTTCATGTCTGTTGAAATGTAAAGCCACTGTCTGTCTTTCCACATCTTCAGATATGACACTTAAATAGTTGCCTTACTTTTGAGGCGGGCCTTTTGCACTATGGTTACAGGTTGCTAGGTTTTGAATTTTGTTTTGGCAGTCAAAAGACATTATTTTCTTGCTAAACATCATGAAATTTTTTCAGTTTAGATAAAAATGGAATGATTTAATGTACAGCTATCACTGTTTGAAAAATGCTTTTTCAAAATGACATTGGATATGTTCATTTTAGCAAGACTTGATTGTGAAAAGAAACAGCATGTTGATATTTTCTCATCGCCTGTCTGTAACTTTATGTACATGAAATATTAGTCATACTATTAGGACCATATTTTTATGATCTGCAAGGTAGGTGATGTTAAAGAAGGGATATATTGTGTCAAAACTGAAAGGGAGATTGAGCGGTAAAAAACACAGGATGTCAACAACAAAAAAAAATACAGAGGGAAGTGACTAAAGATCACTGTCCACAGATGTTTTACACCGACGCAAATTGTCTAAGCCTTTTAGGTGAAGGTGATGAGGTGCTGTGATGCATTGCTGGGTGCATGAACTCTGAATTCCAAGGGTATGGATGTGGAATGAACTTGAAAAAGTAAATACAAACGGTTGTACTTTTATCATCATTGTACCTTTACATAAGCAAAGCAACAAGTATTCCAGCTGCCATGCTGATGCATACTTTAGAAATATGCCTAAACACATGACAGAATAGGAAATGAGACAGTTCTGAGGTGGTACAGCTTGAGTTCAGTTTACTTATTGAAGGGGAAGTCACCCATTCATTTAGAGATCATGTTTTCCTGATACAGTAGAATGATAATCTTTACACCTGTTATCGTCATCCTGCATGATAAGTTGGGATTTGTGGATGAGGTTATAGACGGGGCAAAAGAGAAACTTTGATCACCATATTTATTTTTAAATAATCAAATATGATTCTTGTGTGCTTTAATCATAAACCACCACTGTGAATGCCAGTGCTTAAATCCATCCCAAAGGCTTGTTAATAAGATTATATTTGTGTGTTACATTCTTGGACAACATTTAACAGCTTGGTGTGTTCTTACTGCCTTTTTTTTTTGATACTTACAAACTCACTCTGTCCCTGTATTTGTGATGCATGAAGTTTGCTTTACAGATAATTGCTCTTAGGCGGCTGTAGAACCTGCAGTTAAAAGTAGATTTTGACTAGACTCAGAATTGCAGATGCACACTATTTGCATGGAAAGATGAGTAAGACCTTAAATATAATCTTTGTTGAAGGGTCAAGCAACTTCATTTCAGGCAGATGCGTTTGTGGAAAATACGTGTTTTTGATGAACAAATGAAAACCATATTTTCTGACCATTATCAAAGTAATTCAAAAAGATGATGTTGTACCTATCTGAAGGAGACCTTGATGCCGGTTTCAGTTTTTAAAAGACGTAACTTACAATGAAATATTTTTGAAAAAACTATCACAAAATGGCCATGAAACATGCTTTCATAAAATCTTCTTTTCCCTCTTGGCCTTTCAGACCCTTCAGGTTCGAGGGCAAAGAGCAAGCCTAGCAATGGGGGAAGTGCTGGTGGTCTTGCATCTAACAAGTAAGTCTTTGCAACAGAATACATGCTTCTTTCCTTCCTGATAGTGTTAAAGTTCAGTCACTGATGTGGTTTTGCTGCTTTTTTTATGGTTTATCCATTTGGGGAGGTGGATAGCCAAGTTGCTAGAGCACCGGTGTCCAAACTCAGAGATGTGCTAGTTTGAAATCATTTAGCATAGCAAACTTCTTCCAGTTGACTCAGCTGTCAGGAATGGGTACCTGACTCTATAGAGGGGTGGGGAAGGTAAGTTATCAAGGGGGAGGAGGTGGGCACCACCCTCACATACAGCAGACCCCAAGAACAGTGAAAGCTCTAGCACCTCACTCCTCAAAGGTCAGGGGATGACCTTTTACTTTCTTTTTAACCTATCCTGTGGCAGGGATCTAAGGCAATCATGATGTCTGGCTTCATTTTTTTAACCTGACCATTTGCATAACATTATCGTTTTTAGCAACAAGCATTTTTTGTGATTTTTGTTGCAGGCCTATCAGGAAAATATCCAAGTCTTGATGCTCAGTCTACTCTAAGTTTGCTTATAGCGACATTTCCACACAACCTGAAGCTATTCCTGCTGTGTGTGCATGTGCCAGATGTAGATTTTCTTTGGATTTGCTGGAACAAAGGTTCCAGGAGACTTCTCAATTCATTCCATTGGAGACTGGGAAGCTTTACCAGCCTGAAGGCATCGGCTTGACAGAACAAGTAATCGGTTGGCCTGGATGATAGATGCTGACATTTTGCACCTTGCTTTGAAACTTATTTCAGGACCTCAGTTGCAGAGGCATATTGCATTTAGTTTCTGCAACAGAAGCATGGGCAGTCACAAGGACTTAACATTAGATTGTTCTTTATGGATACATATTGTAACGTAACGTGATACATTTTCAAAATGATTTCATTTTCCGAGTCACAAATCTGGTATGTCTACAGATAACATACTCCTGACAAACTGACTGGGGTTTACATTTTTCCTGTAAATAAAAGGTTTAATTTGTTAAAATAGTTGTTAATGTAATCAAGCATTGCTAATAAAATAAAATTTCTGATCTTGACCAAGTAGTGTTAAGAGTAGTGAATCCCTGATATTAAATATGCAAGCATGACACTCAATGATTTTGGAGATAAAAGGGCATCTATATATGGTTGTAAGAGGTGATGCAAAGGGAATTATTCTTCGCTTACTTCTAAAGCTGGATTTATTCCTGAATGAAATGGGTTGGACAAAATTTACAGATAATTTCTGAGATGAATGCATTAGCTTTATCTGCCATATAAAGGATAGATAAGGTCAGTTGTTTTATTTCTGCTTTTCTATTGAGAATCTGTCATCCCTTTGGCACAAAATGAGCACTTGGCCAAGAAACATTTTCTGGTGGGTATTAGAAGAAAAGTTAGAGCAATCCTTTGCTTGAAGAGAAATAGGCCAATAATTTTGACTTCACTTAAAAAGCTTCATAATTTTATCCCCTCCCTTGAAATGGATGAGGCTGACCAAGAAAGGAGCGGGGAGAGGGAATGACAGAGTAGATTTAATAACTGAAAGCTTGAGGGAGGAAGGCAGCGAGTCTGACAAGGTATGTTGATAAACACAAGATTCTGGTGTAAGTAAATGCTGCCACCTTAAAAGCGTTTACAGTTTATTAATGTCCTTTGTTTACAATAAATAGAACAGAGTGACTGATCATTAGGCACACATAGGTGACTTCTGTGTTTATTGACCAGTCTTGTACCCTTCATTCTATAACAGTTTTTTTTAAAATTTATTTTAGTTCAACAGCAATACTTGTGCAGGATGCTCAGCATTGTTCAAAGACCCGTTATGTCTTAGAGAAGTATCTACATGCCTTTGCATTACTGTCTTGACTCCAAGATAAACAACGTAAAGCATGTAGTGTAGTTTCATCCTTCAACACATCGGCTTCCAACCACTAATAATGGGTAAATCTAGCATCCATTTAGGTCATTTCAAAATTTGTATGACTATAAAGCAGCAATGAATACATTTTGTTTAATACATGACACGATGTGATAGAAAATATGTGTTGTATAAAAGTGAGCAATAAGAACGAGAGGGCCAGTATAAGAAACAGGGGTACAGCTTAGAGCAATCACAAGCTATATGATATGCAGAACAATAACAACCGGCTGTGTGTTAAGAGCGCTAACACTCTTACACAAGTCTTAAATTCATGGTTTATAAGGAAATTCCATAGCTGGGTAGAAGCGTGAGTAGAAAGGATGGAGGCTTTGCATGAAAATAGTGATGCTAGAAGTGAATGGCTTGGTCTTCTGTTCTCTGTTTCTGTTGCTCAGGCATATTAAAGGAATTGAGTTTCTGTTTTGTCATCTTCATTCTTTTATAAAATAGTCTGAGGCAGCAGTGTCATATTCTAATGATTTAAATTTAAGATGCATTATTTGATGACTGCCATTAGGTTGGAGGGAACTTGTGGAGGTGGGGCAGAAGGAAGCAAAGAAGGATGGTGGTTAACTGCAAGAGGAACGAAAGTACAGAAGCTCCTGTAGCATAAATGGGAAAAATTATAAGCAAACACAATTTTTGTGTTCTGCAAGAGAAGTCTGTCTTTTGTGGATGAGCAACTTTGCACTGTAGCAGGGACCATATACAAGTGAATTGCTGGCAGATGAGTTTTCTGTGTTAACATCTACTAAAAGGTCTTAGAATGAGCTTCTGGTTCTCATGAAGAGAAAGCACGGACAATGTGAGCTCTTGTGTTGATGGAAATACAAACAGTCAAGCTTTATAGTCTGTTGTGTTCTCAACTCTATCGGCTCTAAGCCAGTGGAAGATATGGCTGGCTTGCCCAAGACATGACACTTACCATTCTGCAAAAGTTTATGTCAACAGACCACAATCTATTTATAGATCATCCTTGATTGCAAGAATGTGCACTACAGGGGTAACCAAAACCATTCTTTTCCTTCTACCTCATAATTCAGGCAATTTTGTCTTTTAATCATTTTTGCTTTGCATAGAAGTAGATCAGTGACTAAATAGTCAAATCATAACTGGTAATATGTTCTTGTTGATAGGTTGAGTTCAGTCACTTGTTCACATATCTTCTCAATCCATTTGAGTGTTCTCCCTGTCTGATAGCATGAGATATCATTTCCTCTGCTCTGTGATGATTTCACTCAGCAATAGCCTCAAAGTGTGAATCAGTTTTGAAACTCACCAGTGATGTGAAAGATGTTATTTAATTATTTTTTAAATTCTAGAAAATTAGTGAGGCTTAAAACTGTTGAATAATTTGTTTTCTTTATCTTTTGGGGAAATTTGTGTAACATTTTATTGCATATGCTTAGAGACAAAAGCAAAGTTGACTAGTTCATGTTAGTATATAGAGCTCATGAGGCTAGTTTATTCTGGTTTTCTAAAATGTACAATTTTTGTGTTGAGTAAGTAAATTAGCCTGTGAAAAAGCTGGCAGGCTTTGCAATTGTTGCCAGGGAGTGTACTTAAATGTAAAGAAAGACCATGTTTATTACTTTGCTGAATACACTCTTATAAACTGTATAATCTCAGGAGCATGTCACATCAAAGCTGACGGCATTTAGCATATTAATCTTAAGGTTAACTCATCTTAAGATTAATTATGAAACGAAAGCTCAAGATCTGCTGGTTGCAGATAAATTACTAGATGACTGAAGAGTATTTAAGTTCTTTTTCCCTGTAGGATGCTTTTCAATTTTAATTTGGAAGATTTGTTATTTTAACACATTGTGGAATGAACAAAAGATTTATTCCTCAGCATTGAACATATGATTTTCTGTGCTCAGTGAAGTCACAGAATATTTTTATTTAAAATATGAAGCATTTTGTTTGGTACGTGAATTCTAGGTTTTTATATGTGAACATGCATACCTCAGAATATTGACACGCAGCGTGTAGCTCTTAGGTTGGCTGTCAGTAACTGTCATCAGCAATACACAGTAGATTCTGGGAAGCGTAATTGTGCTTTCTTCTCGGGATAACCTTTGTTTGGATTAACAAGGCTTGGAGTTTGACTTTGAATGTAGCTATGCAAAGCTTTTGATGGGTAGAATTTCAGCAGTTGCAGAAAACTGCCTACGTGTCTTACCTTGAGTGGTGTTCTAGTATTAATGCCGTGGTGTTTGTTGACATAAGGTGTCTGACCCCGAGTGGTGTTCTAGTGTTAATGTTGATCTTGCTGTATGTTGGCATGTGATCTTATGTAAGTTTCTTGTTGCTCATTCACATTTGCCTCCAGAAAGTCTAAACAAATCAATCAGCATCATTTTCTCAAGATTAAGAGTTCTGAAAACTCTCATACCTTGCAGACTCCTCCTCCCTTCTCACTGAGAAATAGTGCAATGCCATAAGACTAAATATGTTTCTTATCATCCATAACATAGTGTTAGATGTGGTTGTATCATATATATGCAAGCATATCTGCACCAGATTCTGAGATTATTGAATCGACAAACCTCTTATGATTTGATTTAAAATACACATATAAGAGCTGTAGATGGGAATATGTTGGGTACAAATGTCACCTAAAACTTTTTAAAAAAAGCATAATACAATAGTAAAACTGTCTTGAACTTGACAAATCTTTTTACTGATGCAGAAATTTAGAAAGTGAGGATGGTTTCCTGTGAGGAATGAAAATAAGTGAGAAGCAGAAGAGCATTGGTTTCGTAGGTTACTTTTTGTGTGTGTGTGTGTGAGTGGAGGGTCCTTTTATTTCTAGAGTCAAATGTATAATAGCACATGAAACAAGTATTTAAGTGAATGTGAGTAGCAGAAGATGTTTCAAGTTAGTCTTTTCTTTGACGTGCAAGAATACTAACAAGTTTTAAGACTGTGTGCTTTGTTTGAATATATTTTACCTTGATTTATAGATGAAAACAAGTATTTTTTAATGTTTCTGGTTGAATTTTTGTTTCAGCACAAAAAGCATCAAACATAAATGCGTGTAAAATACTGATTTCTGTTTTCAAAAGAAACATTCCTTAATTTGGCAAATTAGGAAACATAATGGAGGTCATCTGCATCTTTCATGGGGGTGTGTGTGTTTAATTGTCTGTTTGCATTTTAACCAATGTAAATGTGAAGGTAAAAGGTAAAGGTCCCACAGCCTAGTGAAATGTAAATGATAGAATGTGTCTAGGGCAAGACCTGTGGAAGGAAGAGCCCAACTTCTACTAACTGCATGCAGCCTTTTGCCTTCTCTGATGTTGGTTACCTTTTGTTGCTGAGTGGATGGGGGGCAGGGGAAGTTGTCCCACCACGTCTAAAAATCCTGCAGCTACTAGAAAGCTGCTCCAAACCAACTGTACTTACCACCAGGGCGCAGAGTCTCCACCATTAATATAGTTTAGCACGGGACTATTGATTCGGTGTCAGTGGGAGATAATTAAAGAGGAAGACCTGTGGGCACAAGCAGCAGTGCAGTGTTGGCGCACATCAAGAATTTCTACTAATCTAGATTTTGTCCTGTTGTATATGGAATATTTTATGTAAATTTTGAAGTCCTTTTGGTATTTATGTTTGCAAACATGCATTTATTGAACAGTGTCCTGAATTGTTATTATTGATGTCCACTTTTGTCGAGGCCTGGAATGCCTGTTATGTGGTGCATGAACGATAATTTTGTTAGTAGTGCGGTTGTTTACCTGCTTTTACAATCAAATAAGTAAACATTGTACTGTGCCCTGCTGTACTTTTTCAATCCAGTTTAAAAAAAAAATTGAAAAGTTGGGCTAAGGTAAAAAAAAAATCAGATCATGTGGCTCCACTGTGCAGTTAAAAATCATTCAGCATCAAAGACAGTTTTTATCTTCTAGTTTGCATCAAAATTTAAATGTTCTTGCTGAGCTAAGTTAGCAGTAAAAGAAACATAAGAATCGGTATATATATATACCTTTGCAGCTGAGGACAACAAATACAAACAAGGTTTGATTTGGAAGAACCATGTTCTTTAAGGGCAGTCTGTGCAAGTTCCCTGTCCATACCTGAAACTATATAGTTTGTACTTAGGAGAAAGTGCCAGTCCTTGCAGTGGAATTTCAAACATAATATGAACATTGTCCTGGAGTCCTTGTATACAAGGATGATCAAAATGAGAATTGGTCTGTAAGAACTTCCTCAAAAGTGTCTCTTCTCCAGATAGACTGTAAATGCTTTGAATCCGGCATTTAAAGGTCATTTATTTGCTGCAAAGACAAGCAGTGGAAGAAACGGATGTAGACCCCACTCCTTTCCTTCTCATCCTTGATCGGCTCCATCCCTCCCCACTGCATGCGTTATGTTGATGTCTTCTTGCTGTGCTTACGTTTAATTGTTTATGTGAGTGAGGAACGCCAGACAGATTGAGAGAGAGAGAGAGACACCATTGTCAGATGGATGAAAAAGAGCTTATACAGTTGCCAAGATTTATATGGCCGCATCTCTAATGGCAAATCTTCAAGAGGTTCCAGATGTTATGTAAATTTGAGTGACAAGCAGAATATAAAGAGCAGTTTTGTTAAGATTACCACTTCTGTTGCTGGAATTCATTATTCCTGTTCAGTACAGCACTACTATGTAAAGAATATATGCAGCATGATCTTTGACTTTGACATTTTCATTCGCTGTCTGTGCAATAATGGCATCTTTGTTAAATAATTCTGTGTTTCTAATAACAAACATTTGGAACATTCCGTATTAAGAAAAGAATAAGAAATTATAAAATCAGATTTTATGATAGGTTCAATAATATTTTTATGATGTTCATACCGTTTCTTCCACCCTCCCCTTGTCAACCATTTAGGAAGGATGAAATAAAGTAATTATGAAGAGATGTACAGCATTTTGTGGTGTGAAATAATTTCAGGTTGTTTCTGTATAATCTGAAGTGGAAGAACTGTGTCAGGGATTTTTCCTGTGATTGATGTAGGATATCTTACTAGAGTACTAAGTTGTTATTTCCATTTCCATGTTATGAAAACTGTACTTAAAGCATCGATATTCAGTTTGTGATTCTAATACACTGTAACCAGTTTTTCCAGTTTGGAAGAAAGAATTGTATTGCATTATGCACCCACTGGATATGCTAAATGTGTTTAATTGGATTATTTTCAACAGTCTGGATTGTTGAAGTCATTCATTTGTTTTTAAGGTTGGATGTGCTTTAGCCCGTTGCTACCCAGTTACCAAGCATTTGCCAGCATGCTGTCATTGTGCAAATTCTTTACAGGTAGTAACCTTTCATAACCATATAATTTTCTATCTCCTGTTCCATGTTGATGGCTTTAATCATGTAACTGCTCTTTAAGAGTGTCCTCCCTTTTGTGTAGCACACACAACCATGCAGATGGGTCAAGTGTTAGCCAGTTGTATAGCTCACCCTTAAGTGGTTTGATGTAATGATTGCTATTCAATCTGGTTTGATGTAATGATTGCTGTTCAATCTGGTTTGGGTGACTAACGGTGGTTTACATGCCTTTATTTCAAACTCACCAAGTACATTCAGCATTGTTTCAACCTTGAAACTGCCAGTAATTGGATTTTTTCTGTCAACTTGCAAATAAGCTGCTTGTGAAGAACGCAATTGAGATGTAACAGTTGACAGAAGTAAATTAGTGCTTTGCAAGCTGCCATGTGCTTGAGCTACAGGTTAAGCAACTCCTTCAAATAGGACTTGGCAGTACGATGTCATCGTTTCCCACCATCTCTGCAGCTGTATCTGACACATCCTTGTAGGATGCGGCAGTGCATGACTTTTACTTTGCACCAAAATGCAACCTCCCCAACAACAGAAAAAAGCTTTTAATAGGCCTAATCAGTTGTTTCAATGCAGTAAGAAAGTGTTTATTTTGTACGTTCTGTGGTGCTGTCAGCAAGGGGACTGTTTCCTGGTGACTGAAAGATAAACATTCACACTTTTGGAAGCTTTCCCTACTGGATACTTTTGCCATGGTAAATATACCTTTCGGGCATAATGCATATGCAAACATTGGGAATGTATTCATGGTTGATTGGTGCGTGTTCGTGTGTGTATATGTGTGAGTGTGTGTGCATTGATTGTTAAGATAGATTTCACTTTTTGCTTATTGGCATTTACTGCTGATTACCAGATGAGAAAATGTGAGCAAATGGTCATTCAGTTGTACATCACAAGGATCCTGCAAGGGGGTGGGGTTACTAAGTACATCATAATTTCATTAATAGAACATCTTTTTTTTTTGATTCACAAAACCGTCCATTTGTCAATAATTACATCATCAGTACCAAAGCACCAGAACACTTGTATACTTTAAACATTTTGGCAGTTTTGTTTCTTTGTTCTTACAGATAACATGTGTTCATCGTACTGTGTACTGTTAGAGTTCATCCTCTTATGAGACTTGCACTGATAACCAGTGTTTATCATGTATGTATAAAAAGTAAAGGTGATGTTCACAGTTTAGATCTCACAGGACTTGTCATGATCGTGTACTTGCACAATGTTTGTGAAAGAGCGAGTGTGCTTTAAGTTTTTAAACCAAGCTGTGAAGTCGTCTTTCTAAGCTTTTGGCATTAGGTCCAGTATGGAGTGGAGGAGAAACCAGCAGCCCAGTGGTTAGAGCACTGGCATCCCACCTTCAATATCTGTCAACTCAGTTGGTTCCTGACTCCTTAAGGCAGTAAGGGAGAGGGGATGAGCCTGCCCTGACATTTACATGGCCTGGAGAAAAGTGAGGTTTCTAATACCCCAACAACCTCAGGCCTTTACCTTGCCAAGTGTGGAGAGGACAAGAAATTATAAAAGTAGCCGGGGAAAACATTTTCATGGTTTCTTCAGATCTTGACAAAGCTTGCACACACACACACACAGAATGAGGCCAGTCATATTATAAATGTTTATTTGTCATTGCCAAATTAGCTGCAGTCCTTTATAGAACAACACTGTACAAGAATAAAAACATTTTTCATTAATTTGGTACAAATGGTTTGAGAATATGAGTGTCTATGTACAAGAAAATTGGAGCACACCACACAATCCAATTTACTGTCATGTGGAAATAGTTTATTGCATCTTACCTTTTGAATCTATCTGCTATCCACATACAAACATTTACCCTCTCTGCCTTTTACAGCCTATACAGTTAGATAAAAAGCTAATTGCTACATTGAACACGGAGGGTTCCCACTGTACAACGAGCATATGTCAGTCAAGCTTGTGAGCCTTCTATATTCTTATTACATATTTACAGATTTAATAATTTTCATCTAACCTGAATTTTTGTAAAAATTCTAAAGATTCTTTTAGTAAAGCTGATATGCTCTGTACAAATGTTTCTTGCCATATGCACTGCATTGGGAATCTTTATCATCCTATGTGTCAGTCCATGAAAAGCTCAGCTCTGGCAGCTCTAGAATTGTTAAGAGATAATATAACAGGTTCAGGGTGAATGCAATGTTCACTAAGGGTATGAAGAGGAAGAGTACTTTGGGAATGAACAGCATAAGCAAAGACAACTATTACTGTTAATGTTAAGTGCAAATTCTATCATTCCACGTGCACTGATATTTATGCAAGTTTTCCATCAAAATACAAATAACCTTCACAGCTGATGCATAACACACATTTTCCCTTCAGGAGTGCTTCCTTCATTCACCATCAGTCCTATAAAATTTAAGAAATTATAATTAACATCTTGCAAATGTTAGCTTTATCCTAAAGTCAAATCTTTATAGTCTCCCTTGCATGAATTTCACTGGAGCTGTTCAGAAGGGGAGCAGTATCTTGTGATGGGTTGGACATTCTCAAATATTTGACCAAGTCATTACTAGAACTGAAATTTGCATCACTTATATAAAGGTAAAAGATTTGCTTTGCTAAGCCAGACATCTTGATCTTTGCTTCAGGAAATTATTGTAAAGCGGTCAAAATTACAGGAGCTATGGCTAAGAGCTAAACATGCTTGATCTGTGACCGAATAAACACTAAATCAAGATTACAGGTTCATTTCCTGGGGTTACAAGGATTTTATTTTAGGCTGGCCATTTAATAAACAGGTCTGGGTTAGGTTGTAAAGACTACAGAAAACCTCCTGCACTGAAACTTTCACAAGATATGGGAGAAGACCGACATTACATACTGTCAATTGTCTTTGTAGATGATGTTGTGGGAGACTTAATTGTAGCTTGAAGGCTCTTCAGCAATTTACTGTGAAGTTTCTATACCTCTCTTTTTTCAGGCTGTTAAATCTTGTTTGACTAGTATGCTTCGTGCTGTGTGTGGAAGGGAAGGGAGGGAGTGTTGTGTGATTTTGTGAAAAATATCAAATTAAGGGGAAGTTTTCAAGGATAACTTTCTCAAAATGTACAATATTTTGACAAGGTTCACATGCCACTGATTGATGACACAGTAATGTTACTTTAGGCTGATAAATTCTATATAAACCAATGTCTTTCACATTCCCAACAAACTTCTTTCTTGAAATGAAAGACACACCCTTGAAGAGAAACATTCTTGCACAGGTACACACATCGTCAAATATGCTCTCAAATGCTCACAGTCACAAGTGAATCATAAAATATCACAGTCAGATGCATAATATAAACAATAAAACCAGCCTCAAAAACATTGATTATCTCATCCAGACATGTCCAGTGAGACCCATACATGAGATGTTTTGTCACAGTAACAGAGTGGGCTGCAAGGAAACCAGGTCAGGGCTGCATTTCTAAACACTTTAGATGGGTTTGGGGATTTAAGACAAAGATCTTCGGTACTGAGATTCTTCCATCAGGGTACTTATAGTATGAAATAATGAAGCAATCATCTAATTACAGAAATGGTTAGCTATGAATTCCCTTAATGATTCAAACAAAGCACGTAAAATTCTTGACTAAATGCTGTTTGTTGGCTATAGGTCCAGGTCTTTCATAAGGAAGAAAAAGATAATTTTGATTAAAAAAAAAAAAAAAAAAAAAGAAAAACGAACTGGACTCACCCTACAAAAGCAAAGACCTCAAAATGAAATACAACCAAACCACTTAAGAAGTTCTCATTAATCCTCGCAAAGATGAACATATGGGACATAAGAGGATGGAGGGATAAGTAGAAGAAAAATGAAAAATCTTAACAGGAAGTTGCATGTAGGTTGTATGATAACTTAAAAGCTAGAAACTGGATTCCTAAGTCTGAAAATTTATTGCTAGTTGCAAGAAATACTTTATCAAGGCACGGATTAATTTTAACCTGAAAATTAATTTTATACAGCACAACAGCTGTGACAAAACCATCTGTACAAAATAGCCACCTTCATACTTGATCTGGCGTATACATTTCTGATTATTCAGCTATTGTGCAGTAACACACACATCTTACGAGCAAATTTAGTTGCAAACAAAATTTTTGCAAAATTTCCTCACACTGACGCAAAAACTGAAACACTGAGAGTGGGATCAGGGCTTTACACAGAGCTCTGTAAGCATTTGCAATGATTGTTGTAAGCATAGATGCCACACGCAGTAGGCTTAAAAACATGCAGGTAAACTAATTAAATTTAACACTAATGAAAGCATATAAACATCTATAAGACTATTTAAAATCCATCTACAGCCTTTCCTATTTGAAAATAATTCTTAGCCAGCAAAAGAACAGAATCTAAGAGCGAAAAAAGAATATTGATGGACTATACAAAGATAAAAAGGTGATAGCAGAAATTTGACAGGGTTAAGATTTTCTTTCCGAATTCTATTTTTCTATTAAATAAGATGTTAAAAAAACTGAAACTGTCTCTTAACTACTTTTATGTCCTTAAGACTTCATCTATGCACCAATAAACCTCTCCTGAAATGAGTGCAAAACACCTATTTCATTGATTTTCTCTTTGAAATATACAATAGATCATTGGAGAATGCAAAGAAAGGCCAAACAAAGTAAACACCATTTACAAGAGTAAAAATTTGTGTAAAAACATCTCTTTCAAAGAAAGCTTTCTTCACACGAACATCCATAAATGGTGTAACATGCAAAAGTATGATGTTCATTCTACAATTATACTTTTTACATAGAGATACCAGAATTAAGGTGAAAGACCCCCAAAAACCCTGTAATTCCAGCAAGAAGGCACATGTTTCCCTAAACAGGGTTAAATTGAATATGCGAAGTCCAGTACCATATTTTTGCATAGCTTCACTTTTGAGAGGTGATACTTCTATACAGTTATGCCACCTTAAACTGGTTTCTTTAAAGTTTAATGTGAATGAAATCAGTTGTTTTTTCCTCTGTGGTAGCCTTAGCTCACTTAGATCCACAGCCAGGTGCACAACATATTGCCAGCCATTATCTTGATGACATACACAAAGCAGCATGGAAACATGTTTACGTGTGTCTGTTATACAGTTTTTCTGACTGCTTCATGTGGCCAGCCAGACTGAAAGGTAATAGTACTTCGTGCACCTGGCCCTGGCTTGCTTAATGTTCAGCGACCTTTCATTGACTAACCCTAGCATGAATTCCTGCAATCTGATTGACTCTTATGACATTAGTGGTTTTACATATCTTTTTACCACAACTTTGTTATCTAGGAGTCTGATTTTGTGAAGGTGGTGCCCTTCTTCTTTTCCTTCTATACCTTCCCCAACGCTAAGTCAGCAACCCATTACAAATCTGGGTCAACTGGGGGAAGTATGCACCACAAAGGTTTCCAACCAGCTTGTATGCATGCCGTTTGGTTCAGAGGCTGTTGCTCTAACCTACAGGCCATCCATGTGAAGCAAACTATTCAAAATCCTTGTTCCTTTTATTTTTCCCCACATAAAGCTTCTTTCACTTATTAAAAATTTTATCTAGGGCATAGCTATAAATTGGGATAACAGCACATGGTCAGAAGACACTGTCTTCTCCTTTCATAGGAAGAGACCTGCCAGGCCACTAGATAACCTAGAGATTTCTTTATAGTCCTTGTTTACAGGTGTCAACTCTATCAATAGTAAAGGACAGGGTATGTTTAACATACACCCATTGCAACCCAAGAAAATGTGGTTTTTCTCTCATTTCGTTTCCAGCTAACATGCTAGTCGACTGTCACCTTATAACCTGCCCGGTGTTTACTGCATCCTGTGAACATATCATTTTATCAACCAGTTACAGAAAAAAGTACACACCAATGAACACATGTTAATATCTTGATTCTTTTGCATCTGGTTTAAAACAAAATGTCGATGCTATGAGAAAGACCTCCAACCTAACTTTTGTTTTTCAGACCCCTGATGCCAAATCCTTCAGATTTCCATAGCAAAATTTTCTTTACATGATTTGGAGCTCTCTTAGGTGATATACATGTTTCTATATGACGGGAAACTCTGGACCAGTCTGTATTTCACAGGACATATCCTGGTCAATGCAAGAAGTAAATAAAGTCTTCCAACCAGAAAACAGATGACTGACAATCTTTCCCTTCTTATTCATGCTTCTGACGATATCATGGACATATGAAATCTAAGGAAAATGTAAGAATACCCATCATATATAACATCAACATAGATCAATATTAGACAAAGAGTTACTGTTTCTAACTTTTTGTGTGATAAACTAAAAGTTACAATGGTGAAACAAAATTGTATATTTATAATGACTGTCATTTTCATATTTAATGTCTTATGGTTGCTAGTATGTTCAGCAGCTTACCTGCTGGGTAACCTTAAAAAAAAAAAATCACAAGACATAAAAAACCCTCTTCTTTCGTCCCACCTATGCCTCTGGATTAAACCTAGTAAATGTCACGTGAATTTTTCCAGCAAACATGTGGTTAAGAAACAGGTGATCAGATTTTTGATTACTGCCAATGCGTAAGTCATTCACAGAATGTCAGAAATGTACAAGTAGCTGTGGTTGCTGCCTGGGTATGAAACATGTAATCTTTCTCCTGAGAGGTAATATTTTCAAATAATTTCAAGCAAGACAGTTAAAGGGAGATTTTGCAATCATATAGCTAGCGTACTCCAAAACAGAAAGTGGAAGGTTCAAAGCTCAAAAGTGCCACAGAGTGGAAATGTCTCTGTCCAACCAGAAAAAAAAGAAGGGAATGGATTCTACATAACCGTAGATATACCTAACCCTTGTCAATCACTTCTCATAATGCCACCAGGTCATGGGATCTTTTACGCTTTATGCTCATGAACACTTGAGAAAGTGGCTGCACAAGTGGGTGGCCAGACAACAACGAAGATTGGAGAAATAATGTGGACACCATTAGCAACCATGTAGTCTCTACTGCCTTCACAAACTAACAAGCACTCAATCTTTACTTCTTTCACAAGTTAACTCCTAAAATTAAAAAAAAAACAAAACCAAACAAACCCAAAAACCAATTATGCTAAATGAAAAATACTAGGTATATTAATATGAAATAAAACTGTGGCAGGAAACTAAATCTATTTATTCAGTCTTAGAGCAAGAAGAGAAATAAAAATGATAGTCCCCTAACCTTTCAGTCATCAAAGTGCCACATAGGGCCAGCTTTTTGTGAGGGTGGTAACCTTCTCTTTCTTGAAGCCTTATCTTTCCCAACCTGTTAAAGAATTAGAAACTCCTTCCTGACAGCTGAATCAAGTTTGAGACACCGTATAGGTATCAAACTGCTACAACCTTCCAA
The DNA here is from genome assembly GCF_003073045.1 of Pomacea canaliculata. Classification (NCBI taxonomy): domain Eukaryota; kingdom Metazoa; phylum Mollusca; class Gastropoda; order Architaenioglossa; family Ampullariidae; genus Pomacea; species Pomacea canaliculata. Next base: position 19,572,691 of record NC_037597.1, read on the forward strand.
TTCCGAAGTCAAATTTCTAACCACTCAGCCCTCTGCCTTCCTGCATAGATGAAACAACAGTTCACCAATACTTCATGTACGTCTTGTGTCTCTAGCTTCCTGTTTTCTGTATCACCGGTTGTACCTCGTTTAAACACACCTCTTATCTTTCAACTCAGTTTCCCATAAACATTTTAAACAGTTCTGCACATAACCAATTACCAAACAACTGCCGTTTCACTTAACTTTATGAATAAAAAAAAGTCTTTCATGAAACACATTTATAACAAGAAACAAGAAAGAAGTCTTATGCACACTGTTATTTTAGGGTGCAAAGAGGCTATCAAATAGGCAACAAGTAAACTTGATAGAAACAGGTTCTGCCAGTAAGTGCCATTCAGGTTATAGCTAAGGTCTTCATGCATCTAGGAAGAAAGTAAAAAAAAAAAAAACCTGTCAGAACACTGTTCATTTAAAAAGTAAGATAACAGCACTCGTACTGTTAGTTCTCCAAGTGAATCAAGTTAGTGTGTCAAATACAAAACAAAAATCTTACATGAAAAGGCAGACTGAAACGATATAGGAGACGGGAAACCTCAGATCTGACGTACACACAAAATATTGCTGCCAAGAGCCCTGAATATGCTGTCACGTTAAAATCAAACAAGTACCAGATCCGCTGCACTTCCCTCACACCACCAAAAGCTGGCAATTATGGAAACTCCCAACGTGATGAAAGACCCACAGTTTTAATGCTGAACAATCTCTTCACCTAGAGGGGTGCATGCTGGGGATCTAGCGCTCAACAATACCAATCGGCAAATACACTGGCTCTGAATCCTCTTCCCGCTCTGAACTATCTGTTGTTTCCTCCTGTGGGGCATACTGCATTTCTGTTTTGATGACGGCCTGGGCGCCGTTGAAGGCAGCTGGCGAGATGGTGAAGAAAGCAGTCGCCTGGACAGCGGAAGGGATGGCTGCTGCAGCTGTCATTGTGGCTGGAGGAATGGCTGAAACGGATGTGATGGTGCTTGTGGTCTTTATCTTGCGTGACTTAGGCTGAAAGGGAGCAGCACTGTGGGCTGTCTGAACCTGACCAGAAGCACCTGATGTTTCTGATGGAGTCTTTTTGTATGGCTTTGTGCGTACTTTTAAAAACTCTTCCTGGCTCATGGGATGATTCCAAAAGCTGTCAGTAGCTTTCCATGTCGTGTCTTTAAATGACGCTTGTATGTATTGCGTGTCTTGAATTTTGACTTGCATTCTTTACATTCAAACGGCGTTTCTCCTGTGTGACGTCTCAAATGTTCCTGTAAAAAATGAGAAATGCATTAATGATTCCGCAGTGAGTGTGTGTATATATATATGAAAACAATATAACATATCTTTATTATAAGAAAAAATAATTCAGTACATTTAAAAGTAGTCTCTTTAAACCTTGCACTTCCCACATTTGTCAGAACCCTGTCAAAGTCACAGCTCCTAATAATGGATTTGGCGATGGGGCAAGAAGGGACATGACATGGTAGCCTTTGACAGGACAGTGTAGGGAAGTTTTTCATGTTCTTGGTTATCTTAAAGCCCGCATTTGTGAGGCCGGTGCTGTCTCTTCTCCCTCACACCCCACTTTTCTCATCTCTCTACAGACAGTCAAGTGGTTATAGCACAGGAGTTTGAACCTGAAGACATGCTTGCTTAATGCTCATGTGGTGAAGCAAACTTCTCCCAGTTCTACTATGGATAGGGAGAATGGAAAGAGCCAGGAAAAGCAGCAATAAGACCAACAAGTAGGAAGGCTAAGGTTGCTGAAGAATGGCAAGCCAGACAAACCTTCAAGCTTACCACATTTTAAATCAGTGTTTGTTGTATTACAAATAATAAGGGGACCCTAAAACAATCCCCATTTTTCATAAACTTTCTTTAATAGGAAAAAAGTACCTTAAAATGGCTGGGGTGTCTAAATTTCCGTCCACAGTCTTTACAATTGAATCGACTAAGGTTATTATGGATCAGCATATGATAATTGAGGCTGTGCTGGCGTGTGAATGTTGTTTTACAAATCAGGCATTGGAATGGCTTGATTCCTGAAAAATAAGAAAGACAAATTATGACTGAACTTGTTTAGCATTCTAGGCAAACTAGTCTGTACATGCCCGCGCATGACACTTATCCTGAATCTCTTCCCACTTGTGTTGAACACCGAGCTGTGCTCACACGACATCTTAGTCTACTGCAAGAAGTTATTCAAAAGCAAAATGATACAAAATGATTTGTCTGCTATATTTTCCAATGTTTTAGATTTGGGATATATGTGTGTCGCCACCATAGACAGTAGCCCTTTTACCTCATTTATTGTTTGATATTATTACCAGAACTGTCTGCTTGCCTCTGACACCATTTGCATATCACTTGCCCTAGGTATATTGAGTTGTGTGCACTATCATTGCTCTAGGTTCATTTGGAATCGTTCAACTGTAGACTTGGCCTCCCCATAACTTGTTAACCTTTTGGTAGGGGTTTTGTCTCACAAGTCCAATTACTTTTCTTTCTTTTTCAACTGTGATTTATATATTAATGACAATTCCCATGAACACTGTGATGTATAAAGCACAGTGAGCTCACCCAGAGGGCTTGGATATCGTGCTATGTAAGCGAAATTTATTAACTCACCAGCATGGCTCCGATAATGGTACATTAGCGTGGCTCCTGCCGTGAAAGACTTGTCTTTGCAAATCTTACAGACTAGAGTCATTTTGTCATCCTTCTTTCGCCCTTTCAGTTCCCGTATGCAGCGTAATGCAACTCTCTGGAATAGAACAGGAGAATGAGGGACAACATGACCACAGTACTGCTGCATCTTAGAATCACATTTTGACGTGAGAAATATGTGCACAAATGCTGCAACATGCATATAGCCTTATTCATTTATCTTTGTTTTATCATTTCTGTCTTTATGTCAGTATAAAGCAGATAAATCACTGAAATGAACAGCTAACCTTTTCCCAATCAGCTGGACTTTCCCTTTGTGCTCGACTAAATGTTGCCACTTTCTTGCGACGCTTTGGACTGGCAACACATTCTTCTACCTCACTGGCTGAATGATCCTCTTCAGGAACAGCTAATCTTCCCCGAGTTGCTAGAAGCGACTTTGGCATGGGAGGATATGGTTCTATTACAAAAAAAACACCATCTTTTACACACGCACTACAAACTAAAAAAAAAAAAAAGTCCCCACTATAACATCCTAAAGTTCATGCAGCTTCTTCATTTTAAAAGCATAATTTCTCCTTTTTGGAGAACTGAATTATCAGAATGATAGGGATAGGAAGTTGTCATAACTTAGAATGATCTGTGATAATCATACAACATTTTTCAGGCTTATCAAGCTTCTATCGACAGCCAAATGGCAAGCCATGACTTGCAAGTTCTGTTTATGTAGTGGATTTTATTTAATTATGTGTGTGTGTATGCTTTAAAAGCAACATCGCCAGACACACTTGTATGCACACATAATCACAGAAAATGTATAGCAAATGAATAATACTTACTCTCACCAGAATGACCTGTGTCTTCACTGCTGGGTCCAGCCACAGTGACTGCAGCAACTGTGTTCATTTTTCTTGGCACAATCTCCTCCACACTAACCATAGGCACCTCCCCACCTGAGACATGTGACAATGGCAGAATTGGCACAGACAGCCCTGAGCCCTGAGACTGAGCGCTTGTGCTTGAGGATGAGTCACTAATATCGCCGTCATCTTCACTGTCATCATTTCCTTCGTAGACACTGTGCCAACCAGGTTTCTTTCCACAGACACTAGTATAACTGTGGTCTAAGAATGGCTGAACCTGAGCCAGTTTTTCAGCAGCAACATGCTGTACATTTTCTGATGGACTCTCTGGCATAGTCTGAGCCGTATCCTCCTGACTTTTGATAGGGGGTGATTTAGAAGACTTCTTTCTCTGTTGTTTAGTCCCAGAAGCAGTTGCAGGAACATTGCCCTCTGCAAGACTTGCAGATTTCTTTTCTGCTTCTTTTGCATTATCTCCTAATGTGATCTGGCTCTCTTCAGCACTTTTATCAACAGACGACTGCTTCTGAATCTGGCGCTTGTTACCCTTCTTCTGACCTTGGCCAATTTCTGAAGAGCTTTTTGTCTTTTTGCTCTTGCTTTTTTCACTGTCCTGACTTCCAGATGCAGATGACTGTGGCTCATTCATAGGAGTCTTCTCCTCTTCAGAGGAATCATTGCCACTTTCTTTGTCTGATGATTTGCTTGACTTGAGGGAAGTAAATTTTGCTTTGGTTTTTCTCTTCTTGCTAGAAGTTGGTTCTGTAGTGGCTAGGGCTGGTCTCTTTTTCTTCTTTGCAGCTTCTGTTGGACAAAAACCCAACTGTTAATGCTTATGCATGCGGACTTTACCATAATAGTTCTTGCATAAGCTAGCAGTTTGATTTCTGTTTCTTTAAGGGATAAAATCTGAGAGATTGTTTCTCATTTCTTTCAAATGAAGAATTCCAGAACACCCCTGGAGCTAGGAAAAGACTATGGGAGTAACTAAATAACAAAGTACTAAAAATCAAAATTAGTTTTAAACAATTAAACACTTACAAAAAAATAGAACAATACGTGTTACGTTAAATCAACTCTCAGATTCTACTTTATCTGAATATTTCTTTGCAAAAATAAGCGAAGAATAAATAAAAGATCGTAAAAAAGCCAAATGTCACATAGCCCCACATCATTAAACCAAAAGTAATTGGATCATGTGTAGGGCAGAGCTTAAGGAAGACGTATTCACACCTCTTCTGCTGCTTTTTCACCCCCACCCCACAAAATTCAGGTACCCCTCACTCTTGGGTGAGCAGAGGTTCTTCAGTCTCCAGCAAGGGCCGCCAAGAGCCAGCACAGGCCCTGGGGCAGACAACCTCTCTGGGCCACTTGTAATTGTAATCGTTAATTATTTTCCCAGTACATAATAATATGTTTACAATTCGATTGCCAATATCTACATTTCATTCAGTAACGTAATGTAGTCTACAAACATTAGGACAAGTGCAGTAGGATTTACATCACTACTTAAACATATAAAGTTGTTTACATGTGAGTGGTTAAATGAGAAAAAATGATGGTAAAGGATCAAACTTGTAGTATGCCATAAAAAAAAAATCCCCAGAGTGAGGAATGTTCCGTCAACTTTTCCTTAAAAGAAAAAGAAAAGAAGAAGGAAAAAATCCACTTCACAGCCCCTGTCCACACTCTCGTCAGGCCTGTCTCCAGCCCAAACAAACCTTAGACAGCAACCTTTTGATCTTAAATTGAGCACACTGTCTACAAGACTATACAGTCTGAGGCCAGACAGTTTAAGAGCAAAATATTTTGGGCAGCTTGAATCTTTTTATTTAAGAAGAATCTTTATTACCTGTTTCTTTTTTCCTCCTCACACGCAGAGGTATGGCAATGAACTCTTCTTTTGCATTGGGATCTGTATTAAACAGAACAGCAGAGAAACATGAATGAAGAATATAGTGTCCTCAATAATGATGGTGTCTATATCTTGGACTGCTTTATTTAATTTTGGACTGCAGTTACTTGTACCTTACATACACCAGTAGGCTAAAATACATCAGACAAATTGACTATGGCTATTCTATGAGCCACAAAAATTTACTGAATCACAGGATTGCTGACTTAATCAGGTTTTGTACAAGCATGAAAACATAGTGACAGAATAAGTGTGCATACACCCCCAAAGGATTCATTGTTCATTCACAAACGTGAACTGGTAAGCAATACAAGAACATGAAAGAATGCAAAAATAGGGATATGGGGAAGAAAGGATAAAAAGATGGATGACTTAGGGTAGGTGTTTCTGAAAGAGATATTTTTAAAATTTAGATTGGAAGGAATGTACAGACTCCACTGTGTGAAGAGATGGAAGCAGACCATTCCAAATACTGGAGCCAGAAAAGGAGAAATAGTGATGGCAGAACGTTTCCAGTCTGATACATGGAAAAGAGAGGAAACTAGCTGATATGGCAAACACATGCTTAGATTTTGAGCGCAAAACCCTGACTGCCCAGTCTAAGAATGGGATGAGGATTTATTAGTATTTTGCAACTTCAGCCAACTTTGAAATAGGTTTAACACTTTGTTCAAGTTTTAAAAAATTTTCAGATTTTCCACAAAAGACTTCACTTTCTTTAATGAAATAGTCACACTTTCTACTTCCTCTTAAAAATTTTTTTCAGCATCAAAATGTTACCTTTTTGGGTGCCATGATATAAAGGATTCTGTTTGTTCCTTATGCTCCCTACCCACCATGGAGTCCAACATGAGCATGCGACCAAGCGGTACCACTTAGGGCATTTCCAGCAAGGTCGCACCAGGAATAGATAAGGAATATACTCTGACTTTCTGAGTATGAAGACCAGATTGACATCTCACAGTTTTTACTGTTTTAGTCCAGTCTCTTTCTAATAAAATTGTGAAAAATTTTCTATAGTCTATTGTGGTGTGACACATTTTTTTTCAATAAATTTGTGCTTTCCTATCCTTTTCACAAACTTGTTGATTTCTGATCTATTCATGTTCACTTGGATTTAACACACAAAGTCTTTATGCAAAATAAAACAGTTTACAATATGTTCTTTACCATTTTGTGTGAATTGTGGTTGTCTTTACTATTGCTTTACGGAGGGAAGGGTGTTTAACTGTGCAAGACGATGCTCTGCCAGAGATTTCAGATCTAGATTTGTCTTTATAGGCAAAGTATCAAAATTCCAAAACTTTCTGAGGTCTGGAACACAGTTTCCCATTTTTCCACCACTTTCAAGACTGTCAAAATTGTATAGGAGCCCTGTATGATAAACAAGTATGACTCTTACAGCCAAAAAATTTATCTGCCATCTTTTCAGATGTTCTACATAAACCTAAATGCAGTGGCCCCAATAAGCAGATTTATACCACAAAATGATGTACAAACCATTTGCTCTCTCTGTCAGCGTGTGAATGTGACCATCAAGATGTTTCATCATTTGAATACGAGCACGAGTCTCATTTCCAAAGCTGCTGAACTGTTCCTGGCACTTGTCTGGCATTAAGAAACAATGGTAGGTATACAGTCTCTTGATTTCATCAGATGTCAGGTCTGCAAACAAGCTGAATATTGACCTGGTAGACAGATGTATTATGTGCTCCAGCGTGACCTCTTCAAGCGACTGTATGCTTCGTTTTGTGACCTGAAAAGAAATAAATGATTTTCCACATTACTACTAAAATCAGGATGCAGATAAACGATAATTTCTAGTTTCCTAGTAAAACATGCTTTTTTCTTGATCTACATTTTTAGACCACTAACAATAAAGAATGTAAAACTTAAAACTTCCTAGCATTATCCTAAATGTGACGGAAGACAGTAAAATTCAAACAATGCCACTAACAAGTAATTTAGATACATTTGCTTTACCTTTTTAGGCAGTTTCTTGGACTGTGCCTCCTCTTCCTTAATGGTTGTCTCTGCAGTCTCCACATTTCCACCTGTTCCTTTCTTAGGACTCTTTTCCTGCAGAGAACTCTTTTTGGAAACTGTTTGTCCATCCTCTTTTTTGACGTGTTTAGAGTTTTCCTGTGCTGACTTCTGACCCTCTTTGGGAGTCCTAGAAGATGTCCGATAAGTCTGGGGCTCAGTCTCCAGCTCATCTGAGGCCACCTTGGCCAAAACATCCAAGGAACGCATAGGTTTTTCTGAGTGCCCAACCGCTAAACCAATCATGGCTCGTTTCCTTGGTGATTGGCGCAATGGTACCTCTGCAAATGCATAAGAGATTTGTAAAATCATAAAACAAATCTTCAAAACTGAAACCGAAGAAAATTAACAAGTAGAACTTTAAAGTGGTAAAGACCTGATAGTGATCCCTATACTCTTTTTATATTTTATCGATACCTGTTAATGGTCATGTTTCTGCCTCAACTGCACAAATCAAAACCACTTCAAACAGGTCATTTTTTCTGAAGAAGAATCACTCAGAAATAATGGCTTCATGTGCTGAATTTTAGAGATACTGTTTAGATACGACTGGCTACAATAATAAAAATAAAATGTGATTTATTTAGTGCAGGATCATGCTCATAAAGGAGAATGCTCTCAGCCCTTGAGACAAAAAACAAGACATGGACAGCATACAGAGGATGGAAGGATAAACAATTGAGCGGACAAGCAATAAAAAACAAACATAGAAGACGCAAAGAGTAATCAAAGAATAATCTATAAGGATTGGGAGTTTTATGAATCTGCAGAGGAAAATGAGCAGGAGAAACTAGTCAATAGGTGGAGAAAGTAAAAGAAAGGGTTAGAAGCTGGACAAGCAGTCTGTGGATTGTTGTTAGGAATAATGCTTATGGAACAGATGTGTTTTCAGTGAAGTTTAAAGGATTTGATGGCAGGTAGATCGCGGATATAGAAGGGGCAAAAAGTTCCACTGTTTTGCAGCAAACTAAAAATCCTTTGACTATATGTGGTTCTTTTGGTGTTAGGGATTGTTAACATTAAGTCATCAGATGAAGAGTGCAGCTGTCTATACTATCTTGCACTTTAAATTACTGTTAATTTTGACCTGATCACAGTTAGGCTTGTTCCTTTTTGGTCAACGTGCAATTATCCTGCAAGATTTCTATGATCGCGCACTTCAGTATATTAACACCCAGAATGAAAATCAATTACATGCTACTGAAGTAAATCATTTGTAAATTAAATAAGCACTTTTTTTAAGAAGCTTTCCTTAGATAATGAAAGAACTTTGAAACCATTTTTTTAAAAAGTGTTGTGGAAGCGTAAGACCTTATGAGACATGTTTACTAAACCACTGCACTGAAACCTTCACAAAAAAGACATACTTCAAACTAACAAAACATCTTGGAAAATCAAGTGATTAATATTTATATACATAATAGTACTGAAATCTTAATGATAAAATGAATTGATTGCAATACTTGCTTTGCAGATTCCCTTACAACATTACACTGATACTATAAACAGAAGTTGATGATCGGGGCTGCAGCTTCGAAGCAGACGCAATGCTACCTCAACGTTAGGTATGAACCAAATGCTGTATTCATGAAACAAAGGTAAATACAGTACTAAACATTCTTAGGTATCCGTCTTACCTCAGTAAAGCTGATTGCTACCTTGCAAAAAACCCAAGCGAGAATGAGCGAGCACCTACTACTAGGGATTTTCTAGCCAACAAAAGCACATGGTTGTTGGTATGAGGGTTAATTAGTCTCTAATTTAATTAAGTAATTTCTTGTACTGTGTCATGAATCGAAATAGTGGGGTATGGTAATATGGTTTAAAAAAATTAAAGACTTTTGATTTTAAAAAAAGCAACAAATATGAAAAATTAAAGAAATTTCGGCGTAACTGTTCGCAGAAACAGAGTAGCCTCGTTGTCGTTCGGCCGCAGCAGCCGACAGAAGAATTCAAGCACCACGATAGCAGACGGCTTCGACTATTTCTTGTGCGATTAAGTTTCTTCCTTTTCAAATATCAAAATAATATAATGCTCAAACTTGAAAGAACTGTAGTTTATGTAAAAACATAATGCCTGTTGCATGTAAGTAAAGCGTGTTAGAAAATGCACTAAAGAATGAATGAGATCTATAACGACCTATTTAGGTCTTTGGCGCCCAAAGTTACTTCCCTGCGTCAGCCATATTGAGACGTCGTCTGTCACGAAAGCCAACCACACTTCAAACTAAGAAAGCAGTTGAAAACTCGCGCTGCCGATCTGATTTGAAATATTAAAGTGTTGTGTATCATATCTCCTATATTACACATATGTCTGATGGTAACTTTTACCTTCAGATTGCAGCATTAAAGTCAAAGTTGTATGAAGGTCTGTTTTGAATGTAACTGCAAGCAAGCCGTAGCAGCCGACGTCGAAGAGGCTCTTTTGTTCGACTTTAAACGAAAATCTTTACAAGTTAGACCATGCATATACGATTAAGTAGATCATAAATATACTGTTAACAATAATGCATACCTCTTGTAGCTGGCTGCTCGCCCGTCTTGTTCGCATTTTTCTCTTTCTGTTTTCTAGTCGCCATTTTCTGTGCGTCTGCTAGACATACAGCACTGCGTGCGTTTGTTTCTTCGTTAGATGCAAGAAGGTTACATGCCTCTCAAAATAGAGATGATTGGTCGAAGGCGTCCAATCACAGAAGACCTTTTTCGTAACGCACTCACAAGCGAGGCACTTGGAGCTGGAACGAGGCTGGGAGAGACGATAAAAGTGATACAAACAATAAAAGCTCGAAACTTCATAGATTTTAACAGCTGCTACAATGTTTAAGAAAGAAATAATATATTTTTACTCTTAGTTTTTATGTAATTAAGACTATACATAAGGTTTGAAGTCCTTTAAAGACGAAACTCTTTTGTCATTTTCTGTAGCAGACGAAGGAGATTGTTTCAGAAACTTTTTGAGAACTCGGACAGGACGCACTAACAAGAACTGATCGACTCGTTGATAGTATAGCAGGCTGATATAAAATGGCTATATTAGTAGTTTATGACGATCATTTTACGGATGCAGGATGTTTTGGCTACAGATACTAAGTACAATTTAATGCGAAGTAAACACCATATATACTCCTCTGTGATGACAATGAATGATCAATAAATCGTGTCTGTGTTTACTTTCTTTAAAACGTTTGTTTAGTAAACGGTAATCCATTGGCATTCATCTAAGGATAAATTTAGAAAGCCACGCCGGACTCGAAGAAGGTTTTCATTTAGAACAAACGGGCGGGGTTGACGTCCTTGATGAAAGGGTGGAGGAAGAGTGGTGGGGGGGGATAATGTCACGTGACTAAGCAGACGTCCAAGATGGAGCCTTCCGTTATAAGTGCTCTAACGTGATCTAGCATTTTAATGCTACTTCAGTTTTGGTTCCTTGATTACGTTTTTTAGGTATGCTTGCTTAGCAATGAGCTTTTAAGATAACTGAGTCAATTTTTATGCTTCCAAGTTTGTCTGTTGACTTCTGTTATTCTTTTTACGATGCATCGATTCTTTCCTTATTCACAGTGTTGTTGTATTTAGAAAACATCTGAAATAATGTGCGAATCTAATCATCGACGCCATTTCTAGTTTCTTTTTCTATACTAAATTCCTTCTTAGAGATTTAAGTCATAAATGAACCAGGTAATGCATGAGTGTTACCTTGTGTGTGTATGTGTGTGTTTGTGTGAGAAGGCGTAACTTCATACCTCAGTATATCTGCCTGTCATTTGTCTCAGATCAAGATAACCAAGCATGAGTGTGTGGAAGCGGCTTCAGCGTGTAGGAAAGTCAGCTTCCAAATTCCAGTTTACTGCATCCTACCAAGAACTTACAGTAGAATGCACAAAAAAATGGTGAGATACATATATACAGATATATCCATATTATATGCTGATGTGAATTATGTTTGCTGAATATTTTGAGAGCTATTAAGGATCATGAAGTGGGTGCCTGTAAAATGTTTTAATTTCTCTGCTTTGGTTTATCTTTATCTTTTAAAACAGTTTTGCTAAGGTGAGAGAATGTCTATGCTGGGAGGAGATCTTGATAAATTTTCGTGCTATTGTGCAGGCAGCCCAACAAGGTGTGTGTTGTGTGGACCTCGCAGAAACCGGCACAAGTCAACACAGGTTAATTTTATTCTTGGTATATGTAACAGTGTACTGTCTTATTGACTTTGTTTTAAAAATACTTAAAGGGTGTCATTAAAATTATATTAGCCTGCAAATCATGAATTGATTGATATCCATTTTATCATGAAATGACTTAGAGATATAATAATAATATGTTGAATTTGTATAGCACTTTTTTTCCCACCATTATAGGCAGGCTGAAAGCGCATATTTAAGAAGAAAAGAAAAAAAGAAAAATACTCAAACATAATCAGAACAGGGAAAACAGTTGTAGAGTCACTAGATGTGTTTAGATACAATTTTTTGTGATCTGTGATTACAGTGATAAAGTTTGTAATGAATTTATTTTACATATATGTGGCACAGCTTCAAAATTTACTTATCATTTCAGCTTCATACATGGAATCCTACCATTCAGAACCCATACTGTGGCCAGGTGGTATGGGCAGTGCCAGAGAATGTGGAAATACAAGTCACATTGTTTCGAGATTCCCGCCATTCTGAGTATGAAGACAAGGAATGGACATTTGTCATCGAAGATGTGAGTTTTAGATTTCTTTTATTTGAGACTGAAGGTGCTGTGTTTATTTATTCAGATATTGAGCACCAAGCACTAAGGTAAGAAAATGCAAGTGAACAGATATTCTAGTTTCGTTTACTAGGTGGGTGTTTGGAGGGGAGGGGAGGGGACAGGAGTGGGGTTTGAGAGAGAGCCCTGACCTGATTCCATTCACTGTGAGTTAACAGTTTAGGAGCTTTAAGTTATTGTAATTTAGTTTTGGTAAGTCTTTATATATACAAGAGTTGTTAAATGGGAATTTCTCAATTTTCTAAATCAGCATGCATGAGTAAATGCTAACTCAGCTTCCTACTTATTTTTCCACCTGTTTCATAATAGACATGCACTTATATGGACACATACATGTCATACTGATTCTCCACCTTTTTGTTTAGTACAGTACTCTCTCACTTTATTCAACACAATGATATCATTGCATACACAAGCTTTTGGGCATTTTTCTACCTTTGAGCGATGTGTATGGGAGGTAAAACCCCATAACTGGATATAGTTGCGTCCCTTAACTACAGAAGAAAAGGATCATGGTGTATACAATTTTTTTTTTAACTGTACATGTAGGCTCAGTGTGAAAAGGATTTCAAGAAAAGATTGTGTTTGGATTGATTTATATGGAAAAGTTAATTTCTATAAAATTCAAACTTAAATTTTAAGTTTTATTCCTTTTTATCATTTACATTATTTTCATACTTGTCTGGAAAATAGGTGAAATTTGTATATGCCATGGTGATTTCTGATCACAGTCTCTGTTAGCTAATGCACAAGAAAATAAAAATAATTAACATAATGGAGGAAGGAGATTTTGACATAATTAAATTTCATTTATTAAATATCAACATAAAATGCACAATTATTTTCAAATACATGTAAAGGGGTTTAATTTATTAAAAGATACTAATTCCATATGTCTGTCAAAACTTCAGTTTTATTCCTGACATACAAACCTTTGAATATTGCAAATTTTAACCTATGCTGCTCCGTGATGTCATAAATGGTTAATATCTCATTAGAAGATGCATCAGCTGTGACCTTCAGCTACTTTAGAAGTGCAAATTTTTTCCAAACTACTTATCTTAAAACAATTTAATGAAAACTTTATCACATTTTGGTAACAAACTAATTATAGCTCTGTATGCTCATGAAGCAACTGTGAACTTAATTCTACATTTGACTGAGGTTAGCCTTCAGAACATGATGTAAGTAGCAATGCTGTAAATAGTTTTTCTATGCACCTCTCATTAAACATGCTTTTATTTTTTAGCACTCTAAAGGCAAGAAGAAAGTTTTAGCTTCTCAAACAATCAACATGAAGGAGTATGCAAGCATGTTTCCGACACAGACCACTATTGACTTGAAGATGAAGCTTGTGAGCAAGAAAGTGGTATTTGCTTCCTTGCGATTCACGTTATCTTGTGTTTTTCTACGTGAAGGAAAAGCAACGTAAGACACTGATTTTATTTCTTTGCTTTTATAATTATGGTGTTTGAATGATTCTGATTAATGAAAAAGAAATTTCTGATTTTTGCATGTGTAGGTCATTATATATATGCATATGTTATTTTTAAGTGGCACAGATCTTTTAGCAAAATATGTCACCACATAGTTCTAAATTATTCAATCTTGGATGTGGGCATGCATTGTGGCTTTCACTTTCACTAGGTGAAAGGAGTGGGTGTTGTTAATGATAATGGTGCAGAGTGTATATTGTAAACATCTGACACAGATCATCTTATATTTCCTTTACAAAGGATTTTTTTCAGTTGGAATAACTTGATTAATTTTGGTATTACATGTAATTGAGTGTAAATATCAATATTATGCTGAAAAATACATGTGTATTGGCAACAGTGATGAGGACATGCAAAGTGTTGCCAGTCTCATGTCTATGGGCAAGACTGACATCGGAAACCTTGGTGATTTGGAAGAAGATGATGAGGAGGAAACCACCAGTAATGCTGGCAGTGAAATGAAGCAGCAAGTGACCTCTGAGATCAGATCTATCACTTCTAAGATGCTTCAATTGGACGCCCACTTTGGTAATCCTTTTCCCACCGATGATGACCCTGAGGATGTCGAGTCTGATGCATTGAACCCTTTTGACTCATTTGGTATTGCACCTTTTCTTGTTTGGTTTGCTGTGTTGCATTTTAATTTGAAGAACATTTTGTTGGGATATTTGTGGACTTGCTCAAATATTATTATGACGTAATAAAAAAAGCTTCTTCATTTAAAAAAGGGGCTTTAGGAAAGGTTGACTTGATCTGGTAAATAAACTGCTTGGTAAAAGTTTAACTTGCTGTATCATTTTGAGCTTATAATTTATGTCTAACTTTGTGTACTTAAGCATTTTCTATTTATGATTTGTGTTTTAGCAGTTTGTATTTTCGATTATTACTGCCAATTTTTTTTCATGATCAGTACTTCTGCTTTAAAATGCCTGTTGATAGATATGTGAATAGATAGGTATATATGTACATGAAGACAACATTGGCTGCTTGTTGTGAACCTATCAGATAACTCACTGCACATTGATGCATGTAATATGGAAATATAATGAATATTCTACTTCTTGTGCTTCTTATTCCTTTTCACCCCTCCCCCCCTACCCCAGTGGAGCATAGGGCCGCAACTACTTCTTGTGCTTGGATGTGTGGAAACAATTTTGTTTTATCCCCTTTTTAATGTTAGTTTTACCTTGATATGGGCTGTCAAATCTTAGCTAGATACACATTTATCTATAAATATTATATATACCTCTAAACAGAAACTCTTGCATATGAATAGTCAATGAGTGAAAGAGACAGCATATGTACTCTCATGTAATGTGCATGGGCACAATATTGCTTATCAAAAGAACAAGAAAATATAAAGTAAAGCATAAACAGGCATATGCTTGCTGAGGGATAATGATGTGTAAGTAAAAACTGTGTGAAAAATCATCAGACAAAGACACTTCTATTAAAATATTCAATTTTGTTTTTAAAATCTCTGAAAATCTGCTGTAAAGAGTTGACAAGTAAAGCTTTATTCATCCAAATGTTCCCAAACTTTTCCACAATGGGTACAAGGTGTTGTAGCATAACTGCTTAGTTTGAGTGATAAACACTTTTGTTTTCTTTTTTTAACAGCTGATGAAAACCCTGTATTTGAGAAAGTCAAACTCAAAAAACGACCAGCACCACCACCTCCTAATCCATTTGGTGAAGAGGAAGACATCCATGAGTCTTCAGCTCAGATCCCTAGTCAGAAAGCTAAAAATCCTTTTGAAGATCCACTTCCTATGACAACTGGCACTTCTGAAGCTCTTAACCCATTTGGTGATTCTAACGAGGAAGATAATAAAGCTGGTGGGAAATCCATTGATGACTCAGTCCTTGATTCGACCTCACTAAAACCACGAACAGAAAAGAACCCTAAGGAATCCAGATTTGCTACTCTGCCTGCAAAAATCTCTGGGAGTGAAGGAAAATCTCCTAAAAATAAACTAAACCTCTCCTTGAAATCCTCGCAGTCAGCTGTAGAAAGGCCAATATATGAGGGCACGCCTCCTGCCACACCTGAAGATGAGAAGATGAAGAAGCAGATCAGGCCAATAACACCGCCTAATGTTTTCAGCACAGATGACTCATCCTCTTCAGCTAACACGTGAGTTTTCATAATATCCTTTGTAATCTATATTTAATATATATTCAACAAAGTCACTGAGAACAGATTTACTGGTAGTTTATCTTTGAACTTTTCAAATATGGATACTTTACTTGTGGCTGCTGTACTTTGATATGATATTCAGACACCTATATCTAAATATGATCTACACTAACTTAAAAAGAGCATTTTTACAACTATAAAATGTTAACATGCTTATAAAAGTATACATATATTTACATATAATTAATGAATGTTAAGGACAATGTGTAGACAGAGTTGAAAAAGGATGGATACAGCCAGGTAAAAGAAAGTTATGATCAAGGGATTTAAACAAAAAGCCTTCATACCCTGTTAACAACTGAAAACAAGCTTTATATTTTATATTATTTAAGACCAAAAAATATCGCTTATAAACTATCTTTTGTTATGCTGTCTGCTGTTGGCTTTATTGTGTAAATCCCAGAGGATATTGCTCATCCACATATAACCATAAATGAGGCCACACCATATGAAATTGAGAGTTAGTTTTCAAACCTAAAACTAGCCTTTTTTCAATTACCTAAGTCAAGGGAGAAGATTCAAGTGGAAGAATAATCTCTGAATTATAGCAGTTTTATCCCTTTATGCACTGCCTTTACAATGTTCAAACCTTTGAAACAGTGACACTGGTACTGAAAGTCCAATAATTGTACTGTGGAAGAAATAAGGGGCTGACAGACAAATGGCTAAATAGAGGCAGAGCATTAAAAAAAAAAAGCCTTTTTGAAAGTAAAAAAAACCACTTGCTATAAAACAAAGTTTGATAAAAGTAATAGTGAAGTAAGCCCTTTTATGCTTCTGATCAAGATTTTCTGTTCTAAAACATTATCAGTAATTAAATTGCCACTTGTTATTATCTTCATTGTGTAACCATATTTCTAATTGTATAAATATATATATTTTACATTTTTATCATCATGCTTCTCTCATCTTTTGACTGAATTTCTGGAAATCTGTTATGTGAAAGGATTATGAATTTGTGTGTTTGTAGGAGCTCTGAGGAGGAGTGTGTTGGAATATATTTGACAGTTGACTCATTTCAATGTCATTGTGACAAGCATGACTTTTACAACATGAAGCAACACATTCATATGTGAATTGATATTTCCATTAACTTGCATCAACTCCCTTTCCATGACAAATGTAGAATTCTAGAAGCATAAATACATTTATAATCAAAGAGAAGAATTTTTATGAAATAACTCTGGTCTGTATTTTCTTGATTAGATGCAACCTCTCTGAATTTATTCGCTTTGATTAGGATATATTGATATATTTATGCTGTAAAACAGAATAAAGGTTTTAAGTTTATAGTTTGTAAATATAGTAACTCAGAAAAAAATTATATGACTTGTTGGTGTCTTTTCAGATCTTCTCTGAGTATTACCAGAGATTTGTCAGGGTTCAGTTCTAATGACTCTGATTCGAACTGCTTACAGGTAAAAAAAAAGTATACAATTTAAAATCTGAATCTATAGTTCGGGCATTAATTTACCATGATTAGTCTTTGCTTAGGCATGTACAGTAATCCTTCGCCACTTCGGACTTCATCTTTCACGGCTTAACTATTTTGCGGGTTTTTATAAGAAATTAATGGGAAAAATGATTCATGGATCTATGGTTCTACGTGGATTTTGTGCGAAATTCGATCAGTGGAATAATATATATATTTTATGAATTTTTAGAATAAAAAAAGCCCCAAATGTATAAAAATATATTGCTATACAATTTTTTACATTATGTGGTGGCAGAGAGAGAGAGAGAGAGGTTTTGTTGGTTTATTGTTCTACTACAGGTACTGTATTACTCTACAGTACAGTACATATTATGTGCTTCTTCTTTTATTTACTGTAAAGGTATAATACATGTGTAGAACAGTGTAGGAATAGGTATTAAGGAAATGGGAAAGGTTTATGTAGCGTAAAAGTATGGGGAGGGTTTGTAAAGCCTTAATAAAGGATGTAAATACATAAATAAATATACTGTTTCTATTTCATGGATTTTTGGCTATCACAGGTGGTTCTACAACACATTTCATGCAATAAACCAGGGATTACATATAGTGTCAATATTTAATCAGGACTATGTGTGACATTATAATTACACTGAACATCATTATATTAATCAAGGAAGGATGTAAATATGGTGTAATTATGTTGTGATGACAGAGTTTCTATTAACATATCACCTTAAGCTTGGGTTAAAGTGTAGGAGGCTTTATTACATATCTGTTATTTACAAAAGAACTATCTAAACAGGCTGAAAATGCATCTACACAGCCCAGTAATCCATCAGAGGAATTGTTGGCTTGGTGTCGAGAGGTCACCAAAGGTTACAGAGGAGTGCGCATTACCAATCTCACCACATCCTGGAGAAATGGCTTGGCCTTCTGTGCTCTGATTCACCGTTTCAGACCAGATCTTTTGTATGGAAGTTGTTTTATTTGTACTATGTTAGAGGAGAGCTTTTCTTATGTTAAGAAATAATTTTATGAATTATGTAACATTTTGTTTAGCAATTTTTTTTTAGCTTTTTTAGTTGTTTAAACAGTAAGTATGAGAGACTGTTAACAGTAATAATATCAGAGACGGATGTGCAATTAACTGCTAGTGACTCTTGTTCTGCCCAAAGGGTTGACCTTAAACAAACATGGCTTCTTGCCGAGGAATGACCCAAAACACATTAAAAAAAGAAAAAATCTGGCGAGACAATAAGATTGAGATCAGTCCTGTTCAGTTATTACTTGTTCATTCTTATGGTCAATGAACCTGTTGCTGCTAGATACATGGTTTGTTTTTAGTCCAATGTCAGGCAAATTTCTCATTTTCCCCTGCAATCTACTCAAAGTTGTGATATGTTTGGTCATGACATCACTATAGAAGGTTAGTCTGGGTAAATGTTAGTACAGCTGATGCAGCTTGCCTTCTTGCTTTTCCTTTAGCCAGGATCTTTCTTGGGTTAGACATCGTGCCTCTGTTATTTTCAAGCCAGTTCCTACATTACTCTTTTGGAAATTTTTCAGGGATCATATTTAATTTTACTTGCAGAAATTTTGAGAAACTGAACCCTCATGACATCAAGACCAACAACAGAATAGTAAGTTTGAATGTTCAGAAGCAAATATTTCAGTTGTAAATTATTTATTGGTTATCTAGTCTGTCTACAATGGAATTTTTGGTATTAGATAATTTGCTTTCATTTTACCATGAATGTATTAAACATCCATTATTAAATTCATTTTTGTTTTCTCTGTTAAATCAGGCCTTTGATGCTGCAGCAAAACTGGGCATTCCAAAAGTAATTGAACCATCAGACATGGTGCTTCTGGCAGTACCAGACAAACTATGTGTGATGACCTACTTGCATCAGCTGCGTTCATATTTCACTGGTCAAGCACTTGAAGTTCTACAGATTGGTATACGTTTTAGTGAAAGTACATACACTCTTGGGGAACGAGATGAGGAGGACGAACAGCGTGTCTCTGAAGAAATGTATGGACATAATAAAGGAAAAACAGACCGCCATCCCAAGTCCCCAGACAAGAAGAGATCTGTCAGTGACAAAATGTTAAACTCAGCTGTTGAAGCAAAGCAAAAAGACAAAATATCTCCAGAATCTGAGAAAGGAGATTCTTCTGTTTCTTCTGGAAGTGTAGATCGTTCTCCAAGTATTCAAAATGAAGTTCAGGTTGCTCCTGCCTTTGCTACATCCACACCTGTGAAAGAAGAATCTTCACCAAAAATGAAAAAGAAATATAGGGCTCCTCTTCCTCCAGACTCCGGCCTTATATCCAGCAAGGCAGAAATGGACAAGCCTAAGCTGATGACACGCCAACAGTTAATGAATCCATTTGATTCTGATGAGGAAGGCACTGAAAATGGAAGAAAAGAAGGGGAAACTGCTGCAGCAGACCAAAGGTTAGCATTGTCATTTTTAATTCTTTTTTTTTAACTGTTTTGGTCCTCACAAGTAGATGCATTTATTTAAACTCAAGTCTTATTTTTGCATGCATTGAGCGTTAATAAATCAGTATCCATACTATATTGTCTGCAGAAGGAGTGTATCTTAGTTACAATTATTAGTATGCATAGAGCATTCTCTACAGGAGAAGTATGTCATAGCTACTATCATTATTAGCATACATATAGCATTGTCTGGAAGAGGATCATGTAATAGTTACTACTATTATTAGTAAACATTCTACATTGTCTGCAGGAGTATTGCATCATAGCTATCATTATTAGCATGCATACTGCATTGTCTGTAGAAAGTTAGAAGGGTAACCTTATTACAAAGCTTAGTAGATGCCTTCCTCTCATTGTGACAGAATCTGTTGACTGATATAAAAGAGGTTAAAGCTGTCAGAATCTATGGATGATTGCAACAACTTTTGCACCAAGCTGTCTTCAAGTTTAAGATAAACATTGTCTAAATCTAAATTCAGGAATTCCTCCAATGGAGGAATGGTACTTTATTGAAGAAACAGAAAAACACACCACATTTAAAATGACTTAAGATAACAAATCTTATAGGCTGACTTGTGGATAGACTTCAATTTTTGGTATATTGGTGTTTTGCTTGCTTAATGTTTAAAATTATGGATCTTAGTAATGATGATATGTTGAAATTCTGTGCATTGTACACATTGTTTTTTGCCTTCAGATCTCCAACTGAAAAAAGATCTCCAGTCTTAAATGTGAGTATCTGTTGAAATTAGAAGGAAAAGAATTTTTCTCACCAGGAAATCTGGAATTAAAAAGATTTATATGACAATTCCATTGAAACTTGCAGATGTTGTTCTACTCACATATAACAGAAATAATGCTTTGGACTGTCCTAACAATGTCCCTCTTATTTTATGTAGTTTCCAGGAAGGTTTAGTTGAGGTAATCTGTACAGCATCCTTGTCACTTGTGATGTCCCCTTACTGTTGCCCATACAAAAATGTAATTTGCTGGCAGCCGTTTTAAACCAGTTTAAAATGACACATTTTGAAAATAACCAAGAAATGTGTGTTAAAAATAAGAAAGGCTTCTAAAAGGTTTGCATCCTTTGGTTAAGATTTGATATTTATTTTTCTCTTTGAAAGGAGAATGATCATTGATTTGCAAAGCTTGTCTTTCAAGATAATCAAATTTCTGTTTCGCAGACTCCCACAGACAGCACTCGGCATATGGAGTTGAAAGAAAGAGCTCGGTTACTTCTAGAGAAAGCCAAGCTAGAGACCCAGCGCAGTACTACCAATTCTGGCAGCTCCACGGAGCAAACACCTACAGCAGCCACTGCTGCTGCTAGCCAGCCTAAGGCAGAATCTCAGGTAAAACAGCATGTAAAACAATTTTAATGCAAAAAATTAAAAAAAAAATAATGTCAGCCATTTTAGGCTGTGGTTTAGGTAGAAGTGTTCTAAAATTTCGCCTTTTTTCACAAATCAGCTTTACATTTCTGTGCTTGTTTTACTCATCCCTAACATGCTACAATTTCCAAAACAAAAATTGAGCTTTAGTCCAGAAAAATATGTCAAGCTTTGCAAAGAATGTTTATTAATTTTAAATATTTTTCATTCTTCCACAAGTCTCTCTTAAATCTAAATTTCTTTTACAAATACAAGATCTAGAATTTTAGATAAGGCTGGGTATATCTGGGTGGTAGAAATGTGTTTAGATTTTACATGGCTAGGGTTTAACTTGCCATCACAATGAAGATCCTACATGATGTGATAAAATAGAGAAAGATTTTGGCAGGCCAATTTTTAGTGCTTCGAAAAAAACAAAACTGTAAAGCACAGTTTGATAGAGAAGCAACTTTTTTAACATAGACAAAATAGGAAAATTAGAGTGACTGCATCTCTCACTTTTTCTTTTATTGTCTTTTTTTTTCTGCTGCTCATTTTACATAGTTATAATTTCTATCTGCATGTTTGTGAAAAATAGAATGTAACAGACCTATATATAATTATTGAGGCTTTGTAGATGAGAGATGCAACTTGGAGATACTATACATGCCATACTATGTCATCAGTGAAGAAATATACATCAGAATCAAAATCCCACTAAATTTGAACGTGTAATGACAAATTCACATTTAATAAGAAATAACTCAAGCTCAAATTTGTTTGAGAGAGAGAAAGAATTATGAGATGGGATGCTGAGTGAAGAAATATTGATGACAGATTTGATCCATTGGGAGAAACAGCAGGTAGTGTTTAACATGTAATTAAAATATTCTCTATATTCAGGAAGAAGAAAGGCAGCGTAGGCTAAGAGAACGTGCACGGGCTTTGATAGCAGAAGCAAGAGCCAGCCAAGATCTTCCAGAAATGCCAGAAGTTCATAAAAACATGGAGCCTTATAGATCATCGGAATCAGGTAGGAAAGTGTTGTGCAGGAAACAGCCTATAGTCAGGTTGCTAAAGTTATATTTGATCTTTTTTTTTCCTGGAGATCTCTTTGTATAAGCTGTTATTCATGGCTCACATCTCCAGCAGACACTTTTCATTCTTGATCTGTTAAATCCTGGTAGTCTGTGCTGCTAGCTATATTGGTGTCCATATTGTGCCAGTCTGCTGAGCAAGTTTGTGAACATGCTTTTCTTTGTAGGCTTTGACTTTTGAAAGATTTGACATTCTTGTTACATTTTGTGAGCAAAAATTCACAATGTGCTGCCCAGTAGAGGTTGTGTGGTCAAACTTTATGTGACCAGTGATAGGCAAGTGACAAAAAGGATAATTTTTTTTTTTTTTGGATGTAGAAAACAGAAAGTCAGGCAGCATGATGAGGTACACAACCTTCATAATGGAAGTAAAAAGTATGCCATCAAGGTGGAAGGCAAAGGTCACAGAGCCTAGAGATCCTTGGGGCAAAAAGCTATAGGAGATGTTCCCTACTTAGGGTACAGAATTAGGAAGCAGGCCCAGGCCTGTCCTTTCACTCTTTTGAGCTTCCCTGTGATCATGCCTCAAGCTTGCATCCCTCCACTCCATAGTTTTATGCATAGTGCATAAAACTATGGAAACCACTGCCATGCATTTGTAGATTTGAGCAGTGAGCATTTTGGTCACCATCTTCATTGTGTCTTTTCCATGTTCATTTGTGACAGACACTGATAATGGAAAAATTTCCTCCAAACCTATGACCTATCTTTAATAGATATCTCCAGGCAAAGTTCTTATATGTGTGCATAGGTGTTTGGGTAATACTGCATGTGTATGCATGTGTTTATATTAACTGCTATTATTAGCTTTGTGGTCTGAATACCAGTCGGACAGTTTTATGGAAGAATGGCAGTGACTTTGTAATGCTTTACAATTCTTTACTGTTTAAAAAAAATTGTGATCTGCTGTCAGCTGAGTAGAGTGCATCTGTATCTTCCTTCAGTTTTATGTTCAGTGTTTTGATTGTTGGCCTTCAGTTGCTGTGGTGGTGTACTTAATGTGCATGTCTGTGCATGGTCAACAGTGTCATTGAAAACATACCATTTGGGGCCCAAGCTAAGGGCATTGTATGGTAGGTACTTCTGCAGTACTTTTTTGCATGCATTGTTTATTTGATTTTTTTTTTAGTCAAACAAGTTGGTTGGCCTTGTGTAGCAATACAGTTTGTAACTATGGGAACAGTTTATTGATCATACTCGCTATATCTTACTAAATATGTCCATGTCCTTGGTTTTGGCCTAGAATCTGCTCAGAAGTAGATATATGATGTACTTAAAGACAACTGCTTTATCTTCTCACAAAAGAATCTTATTTTGGGCCATATAAACTTGTTGGGGTATTATTATCATGCCACAATTTTCCCCACTAACATTTATATATATTATTGGGAAAATATTATAAATAATTCAGTTGGGCAGCTTTGATTCGATGAATTAAATTATTTGTGCAGTCTGGTGACTAATCCTCAAATGTTTGGTTGCCCACACGAATGGAATATTGCTCCAGTCAGCCAAATTCTATCAAACTAGAGTGAATGCCTCATGGATTTTAACCAATTACTCAATTATCACAACTGTTATTCAAACCATCACTTAACAGATTGTACTTACTCTATAATTGTCAAGGCACCTACAACACATCCAGAATTCCAGTGCTGTAACTAGAATTTGTACCTCACCTGCATGAAAGAACTATCTTTATAAACCAAAGCTTGTCTTACACAGCTAATCTTTCAGGGATTTTTTAATTGCATAAAAGTGCATGCAGCTACATAGCAAAAATAGTTCATTAAGTTCAATGTGAAACATTTAGACATTTCCTTTGCATGATAATACATTGCTAAACCAATGTCAGTAATTATTAGGTTTTGCACCATTAAATAAATTTTGGTTTCAGATTCATTGTTTTTCCTTATTATATTTTTTTATAAAGTGGTGGTTTACTGGCATAAAAGAATTTACGTTTGATTAATATACCATATAAGCCGTAATGACTATAGACACTTGCATAGCTTTTATCACATTTATGCTTTATATTGGATTCTCAACAAAGAACTGGTCATAAATATAGGAGATAGAGGCCAGTCATGGAAAAGAAATCCACTACTGTATTGTATGTAATTATTCCCTTGAAGGTCTAGGGGCATGCCAATTTTTTTTTTCTGATGGCTGGGTAGTAAAATTTGAGTAGATACCATCCTTCTATTTTGTAGTTAAGGGCCTATAATCCACTGTAGGTGAATAGGAAGAAGAAGAATAATTTTATTCTATTCTCCAGCTTATTGGATAATTTTGTTCTTGCATTTGCCTTCAGAGTTGTTTTGCAGGCTGAGCCGTGAATTCCCAGAGGTCAGCATGTCCCTACAGTACACTTTTAAGATCTCAGCATTTGTCCATAATGTACTTCAGGCATATGTGAAGAATGAGGTGGCTTTTTTTTTTTTTTTTTTTTTTTTTTGGTCTCTGCTCTTGGGAGATGAATTGTGTAAAATTAGACTGCATAAAGTTCAAATAGGGAACAGAAAATAATCTACATTTACAGTATACATAACACCTATAAACCACAGGGTGACATAGGCTCTCCACAAAACAGGTTTGAGTGCTTTACACAAAGCAGGTGACAGCTAGTTTATTATGTCCTTTAATTTGTCTGATACATGAACCCTCCCCTCAAATGTTAATGAAATGCAGCATTTTAGAATGCACATTTATTGCAGATATTTTCTGTTGTCTTGTTTAGAATTGTATTCTTTTTCAGGAGTTTTCAGATCAGCCATGCACACATAAACACACATGCGTGACAGTTATGATATAGATCTTTAATGTGTATGTATGTGTGTTATATATGTGTGTGTGAATAAATAAAATATAAATGGCAATTAGTCTTAATGGAAAATATTTGTAAAAGTAAATGTGTTTTAATAGCAAGGTAAACTTTTGCTGGATGCACATCATTCTTGGTAACCCTGTAAAGATTTAAGTGGTCCTCCACAAAAGTTAATGTTTTAACTTGTAAAGTTAGATATGTATATGAATCATTTTTCTCTGTTAACAGTCTCATTTAGTAGCATGACTTATGATGAAGTCAGAAAATATTCTTTAACATTGAAGAAAGCACATGATTGCTTTTGTGATTTCTTTAACTCTCATTTATGGTCATTTTTTAAAACTTACCATCTCAAAAAAAAACCCCACCTTTACAAGACATTAACAGATATCAACAAACTTGCACCACCACAATTTGATGTGATGGAGCAAAGGGTGTGCACTGACCAAGATTGTTATTTTTTATGCTTTATTTTCAAAACAGATTTGCAGGCTGCAACAGGTCGGGATGCAGAGGGTGATGTCAAGCTTAAAAGGCTGTCGCTGGTAAAACCCAAACTAGCTGGTCTTGAGGTTTCGTCTAGTATGCCTGGGATTCCTTTTCAGGAGAGACTGGATATGGTAAAATAAAAATAACTATCTTATTTGTTTGATAATTTATTGTTGGCTGTGTCATCCCCCAAGAAATCAACTTCTACGCTAAGTTTACCGATGGTCCTCCAGTGCATGTTTAATAAAAATTAATAATTAACTTAGCACATGTTCACACATTCTCTACTGATCTTGGTAGTTATAAACTGGTCGTTTAAAGAATTGTTCATTTAATCATTGTCATTGTCAACAAGCCCTGATAGTGTTTATTCCTATTCTTTATTCCTGTTGTGTATGTCTTTTACCACTTTCATATTTAGTGTAGCTGACACTGGTGACATATATCAATTGTATGTAGTTGCTTTAAGAAAAGATATTCAGCATCCTTTAGTAGTTTTCTGTTTATTTGTTATTTATACAAGGATTGAACCTGTAAAGGGATATGCATGGGTTTTTCCCCCTACTTTCCAGAAGATATCAAATTCCATTTTCATATCTGTTTCAGGAAAAGGATGTTGAAAGAACAGAAGTACCAGGTCAGCTAATATTCTGGGTTTTATTTTATTTACTTTTCTTTCTACTGGTGATGTCTAAATATCATTTCTGATGATGAATGGTCAGTCAAGAGTTAAATAACTTGTCAAGTTTTATCCCATGTTAAACTTGGCTGGCACAGCCAATCAAAAGCATCACAAAGTGTGATCACAGGGGTCATAAAAGTACAGGGAGGCACAGACAAAGAGAGAAAGATTTCTATTGATAAGGTCTTTGTGATCATCAGCAGGTAATGGAGATGATGGACTTGGGAGTGATGGAGAGGAGGAGGAGATAGAGGATCTGGACTTGTATCTGGGTCTTAGAATAGATGAGGTGAGTCTTGTAGTACAAGCATTGTCACTACCAATCTTAGCATTATCTTGGATTTTATATTTATTTTACTTTAAAAAACAAATATCTGTGCACCATTTGATGCCTGGTGCTAGGACTTCTCCACTGATGTCTACAGTGTACATCTAGCAGTACAAAATAAAATGTAGATGCTTATCAACCAAGTATGTTATTGCCCTTCTTTCTTTGATACTTTTTATTAAGGACCTTTTCTGTCCCATATCTTTACAAAGGTTAACAGGTCACATCATCATCATCATCGTCATTATCATCATCATCATCTAGTGTTATTTACTTGCTTGGTCCAATATTATTTCATGATGCTACCACAGACCTAACTTATTACGTTCTTACTTTTCTTTTTCATTCATTTTGCTATACATGTTCCTTAGATTAAGTTCAAAGACACGAAGCCACATTTTGAAATAAATTTATGATGAGGACACTATGTTGGATCTGTTATTGTAATCATTTCAACAATGTTTCACAGAGAAATAGTGAAGGCAATGGCTATGTGGTATGTAACATTTTTCACTTGGCAGTCTGCAAGAAAATGTGCAGTTTCAGGGTTTGGCATGTTCTCAAAGCTTGGTAGTGGCAGTCATCGATTACACAACTGGAATTTCAAAAACAAAACTTATGGAGATCAGCTATATTGAGTTTAAGGCATTTATATATATATCAAAACAGCACTGTGTTTTTATTGTATTATTTTCCATACATCCTTGTTACTCAAGTCATAAAAACAAAATTTTAGTTAATGCGAAGGGAAGAAAAGTGTTCAACACCCACCGACACACCCACCAACTCAGAGTTACGTAAAGGGTATAGAAGAAATGGTTTTGAAAAACTGTTTAGCACACATGCAGATTTTCTTGCAGACTGATAGCCATTAGCACAGGGGATGTCCAGTTTTATGCATAAAGTGCCTGACTTTCCCAGAGTTTGTCAAGCATGTTGCATATTTTAATGAACCTTATTTGATAAAACATTTTATGTTTTAATGAAATGTCAAACTTAAACAGTTTAACTCTTTGATATCTTTTTTATGGGCATCTCCTATACTTTGGGCTTTTTGTTTCCTGCTTCTGTTTTGAAAATCCAGCTTTGTGGCATTTCCATGTGAATGAAATCATGTACTAATCAATTTTTCTTCCTTGAAATAAGCTCCATCCTCATGCTCATGTTACCTCCCTTTTTCATTTCCCAGGATTGAAATGATTACTTTTAATGGCTAATGCAGTTAAGGAGAAATAGAATAGTCATCAGATTTCACATGGTCAATTTTCAAGTCAGATAAATACAGATTTTAAAAATACATATATAGACTTTTTAAGGTACTAAAATACTTCTAATGTACTAAAATGGCAGGGTAGATAACTTGCAGAATTAAGTCTCATAATTCAATGAAGTTACATGCTTCTATCTGCTTTTAAAATTTGCTTCACCTTTCTGATCAAAATACCAGATTCCTCTTGCTTTAATACATTTTAAACATATGTAACATTTGTACTTAAAATGAAAAATGAAAAAGTAGCATAGTAAGATTTTAGATCAGTGGTACTTAACCTGGGTTCAATCGAACCCTAAGGGTTCGGTGAGTCAGTCTCAGGAGTTCGGCGGAGCCTCTGCCACGGAGGTCAAGACGCATCCGCAATTAGTGATGATACTAAAGAAGGGTTCGGTGAATGTGCATATGAAACTTGTGGGTTCGGTACCTCAAAAAAGGTTAAGAACCACTGTTTTAGATCTAGGGGAGGATAAAAGAAAGTGTCATAAGAATACAGATGAGTCAATATCCATCTTGCAACAAGTTATGATACCATAATGAAATGAATGTTGTAAAGCATATCACTGAGTGGATTTCTTAAAAATCAACACAAAATTTGCTGCCTGAGGGTAATTGTGACTGTGTGTGTGAGAGTGAGTGTATGAAAAAGAGTATGATGCAGTTGCACATGTATGCATGATTATAAAAAGTAGAAACATACTTGCCTTTTATGTCTGATGGTTTTTGCAAAGGGGTTATTTTGTAAGATGTACAACTTATGTATGAAATGTGTGTTTTGAGCAGTGCAGTATTGTTTAAATAAGTTGAACAAATTCATGCATGAATACGCGAATACTTTTTTGCACAGCTGATGGATTAACTGATCTGTCAGCTGCCTTAAGTTTTTAACGATAAAGTTTCTTGTGGGTTTTTTTTTATATACAACTTGCATCTAACTGAATGCAGGTGTTTAAAATATACATATTTTCTTGTCTTAAAATCTTGCATGTTTTTCAGCTTTAACATAATTTTCCAAACCATTCACATCAGTATACTTCCTGTAATCATATGCTTAATCATATCATGGTCATTGACATCATTATCAGCACTAAAGTAATCATCACCATCATCATCACTGTCATCCTCCTGAGTAATATTTCACCTACAACTACAGTTACTCATATTACTATTTCTCTTCAACTCTTATATGCATTGCTTTTGTTGCCAGTTGTGTTGACCGCAACAGCTAACTGTGAAAAACACTTGGTGAACACAGTGCATAGGAACAGCACAAAAGCTGTTTACAAACAGTTTCTTCTTGATTTGTCAATTGCAGCTTCAGCACGGCTGAAAGCTAAATTTTATTTTATGTTTGTTGAGATTTACAAGTGTACGTTTTCCTGCTATATTGAAAGTGCATGAGGTCTATGGAACCAGATCTATAAATAGATGCTCTCAGACACAATTAACAACAGAGTGAGCAGGCAGGAATGTCTTCGCCTATCAGTGATGCATGCTGCACTGTTAACTTTCCTCAGCACAGTAACAGTAGTTAAGTTAAGAAATGCTTGTGGGCTTAAGCTGGAAATGATATAGCTGATAAGTGGAAACACAGTAAAGATAATGTGTTAGTATGATTGACTCAGTAAGGAATAATGATATTTAATACAATAATGATACAAAACATTATGCAGCTTTAAGCTTGCTAGTCGGCTGTTTTGTCCTGCAAATTTGCAGTTTTCATGCTGTATTATTGCCTTAAGCTTATGTATGTTTATGTATGCTTTTGACCCTGGTCTCTTACACTGGAGAGCTATATGTTTTAGATCGCTATGTTTAGGATCTGAGGGACACAAATCAGTATGTGAAGAGTGAGCTGGATGCACTGGAGCATGAGCAACTGCAGATAGATAATGCTGCTGCTGAACTGGAGCAAAAGTTGCGTCGAGTCATGAATAAAGGTATGTAAATACTTTCGGCAGAACTATTTTCTAGGTTCTGCTATCAGA
The DNA here is from genome assembly GCF_003073045.1 of Pomacea canaliculata. NCBI lineage: Eukaryota > Metazoa > Mollusca > Gastropoda > Architaenioglossa > Ampullariidae > Pomacea > Pomacea canaliculata. The sequence goes on from NC_037597.1 coordinate 19,602,649, forward strand.
ACCTTTGGGAAGCAGATTATCAAAGGTTAGAGCGGTGGCATGCTCAAACCCAGAGGTACATAAATTTGATACCCCCGTGTTGCAGAAAACTTACTCCAGTTGAGATAGCTGCCAAGAATGGGTAAGGGGTTGGAGAAAGTAAGGCAGTAAAATAAGCTGCCTTAACCTAATGGATCCGTGCTCATTAGTAGCTTATAAATTTCAGGTTTGAACCTAAGTGAACTTTAATTTTTTCTCATTGGTTTTTTTTTCTTCGTTTCATTGCTTTTTGTTGTATGGTTATTTTATTTCTGAAGAACTATTTTAAAAAAGTTTAATAGATAACATAAATAAATGTGTGTATCATTGATTTTTATTAGTATTTACTTCAAAAGAACAAATGATTTATAATGTTGAATTTGTTCACGTCTTATAAGTCTATGAAAATCATATTTCCTCTAATAAAACTTTGCAGTGGGTGTACAGTGGTGTTCAGGGTGGGCGGGGAGCAAAATCGTGTTTCATTTCAAACTGATCACTAATGCCTACATTGCTAAAAGTATTACTGTCCAGTGTGTGTTTAAGTTACATGACCATAATGTTTACCTTCAGCAAAAGGCTTTATTAATACTAGTACCACTTGAAGGAAGTGCGGTGTCATATGCATGAAATTGCTTACTTTTAAATTTCAATTCTTGTGTTGTTAAGAATGTGGTCAGCATTTTCACTTGAATTGCTGTCCAGGGAAGAACAAGGCATTGGAAGAGAAGCTGATGCATGAGTGGTTCATGCTAGTCAACAAGAAGAATGCACTAATTCGTCGACAGATGCAGTTGAACATTCTGTGAGTAAGCTTGTTTCTGTTTGTACGTGGTATCACTTGAGCAAGAACAAACTGCCCATGGCTTTCCAAATTGACATATCTTTTTATCTTATTCTAGCACCTGTATATTAATAAATACTATCAATGTCTAAATTATAGTAATTTTGCCCATAGACTGAGATATGCTAAATAATGATGATGATGATGGTGATGATTGATGGTAGTTGTGTGATCTAGGGAATACCAACTTCAGAAGTAAATGTATATAGAAAGAAAAGAAAACCAAGCAGCTCCCTGTTAGTTATATAGCATGCTTAATTAAAAAAAATGGATTTTTGAAATATATTATTTCATAAAAAAAACTTCTGGGAAGGTGTTTTATCACAGTAACGAGAGATACAAATTAATTTGAAAGTAAAGAGAGACACTAAAGTCGCTGCACATACAAAATGGGATCCGACACATCAGTTGAAAGGGAGGTAATTGGGCTGCAAGGGCAAAAGCTGTAGAAATGCTGTGATACATGGTTAGCTCCCTTTAATTGAACGGCGTGTGCTCGCTTAATACATCGTTTCGGCTCAGTCTTCGTCTGTTAGGGTGCGCGCCCGAGCGAGAGTACACGTGTTAATTTTTGAATGCATGCTTTTGACTTGTGTGCACGAAACATCCGGTTTGTTTGGTGTGTGCTGTTTGTTCTGGTCATTCAGTCCCGTCCGTCTCAGTCTGAAAAACGAGTGTCTTCTGTGTCCTTGCTGTAGGCTGTAGCGTGCATACTAGGTATGTGGAGTGCTCACAGCCACTCAGAGTGAAGTATTTGCCGAGCACAATAGCATAGTGCATTAAGGTGCGAGACGAGTGTCTAAACGGCTTCTGATAGCCATGAATAGAGGTTTACCACATCGAGAAAAATTGGCGGCAACAAAATGTGAAGAATGGCACTACAACTTAGAACCTCGTCGTAAGTAGTCAAAACCCAGGAAATGGGGATATCACCACATAGATTCAACGACTAAAAGATGAGAGTGCATGTTTGTGCGATACGTCGATAGAACCGGTTCCTATGTATGTCTGTCTCGGATATTGTTGTGCACAACGTTCGGTCGCGTTCCAAACACATCGAGCGTTGCCTTGTGTCTCAAGTTTTGGTTTGCTATCAGTCAGCCTGGTCGTTTTATTTCCTAGTGGGAGGGGGCATTATCATGTCTTTTCTCCTAGCAGCTGGACAGTAAGTCGCTGCATCAATATTGAATCAGTCGATCCGGGCAAGATCTGCTGAGAAGAGAACAAGATTGCTGGTCTGTGGAATTGGGAAGTTCGGTGGGTCGGGGGGAGGATATGAGAGCAAAGTGACGAAGGCTGGAGTGACAGAATGGACGTAGAAGTCCTCAGACATTCATGCAACGGTATGTTTTTACCACACACACACACACAGCAAACGAATCCTTGTGACTTTTTTTTTCGTTAAGTCTCTCGGGTTTTTTTTTTTATTCTTTATTTCACATGTTCTCTCTCCTTTTTTTCCTCTCACCCTCTTTTAAGTTTTCGAGTGGAGCAAAAAATCAATATTAATTTACTGCACAGCACCTAAGCTGTTAATTTAGCTCGCTCCTCTCTCGCTGCCGACCGGCGATGGCATTACAGGCCGGCGGGTGTCCGATCTGAGGAGAGAATAGCAGTCCGCGATGCCTCCCGTGCCTAGATACACATCGGCAGCAGCTTATCCCCCGGCCACTTCATTTTCCGGCACGGCCAAATCCCGCCCGTGATCAAGGGCACTTGAGGCGCAGTGTTGTCCCGCCCGTAATTGATGGGAGTTTACGGCAAGAATGTGATGATGATTAATCAACACCCGTCTAATTTGCCTGTGAGTGAGATGCTGTCGTCAAAAGGTGCTGCCTGCCAATCAGGCTCTTAAGGCGCGGTGTTGGGGTGGGGTGGGGCTTAGGTGTGGGTGAGTTGGGAGGGAGGCTCTGTCCAGCGTTCTCCTTGCTTTTTTTTTTTTTTTTTTTTTGACCGGCTGCTGGCCCCCTTTCTCCGCGACCACCCTTTCTCTTCATGGCTTGCAACTCCATCTTGAAGACTGCCCCATGTGTCCCGGCTAACGTCGATAGTTGGTGGCTCACCTTAGTAAAGACGCACGCACACACAGAAAAAATACTCTTCCCCCCAGGTTCTCAGCAGTTTCTCCCTCCACCCAGCCATCTGTTTCTTTCTTCCAGTTCCTGTCGACTTTCCTGTCAACGTTATAGAGGGAGCCAATGACTTCGGCTCTAATTAGCTTGCGCTGGGTTTGACAAAATCTGCGGCTTAGTGTCGGTCAAGTGCGAGTCTTTGGGTTGAGATACGATTGTCTTACGAGAAGAGCGCGTCCCGTGGTTGCGCCATTGATGTTGGCCGCAGTGCCTGCCGTCGGTGCTATTAAACCACTCGAGTTCTGAAGGAATTCTCAGCTCAGCCTTTTTTCTCCAACACTCCTTGCTTTGTGTCAGCCCGTTCGTGGTTTCCTCAACCTTCATCTGACTGCTGTCACGCCATTTTCTTCTGCAGCTTTGATGTATTGCATTAGAGTCGCTCTATTGTGGGCCACAACAGGTGTGTGCATGTTTGGATGCACACGTGTATTTGTTTATCTGTTATGGTGCATTTTACCCTTCACGTACAAGATCATAACTATATCCATTTCTAATGCTCTCCCTCTCCCTGTAGTAACCACAGCTGCTATCGACTGAAAGCGGGAAGCATGCAGAAGAAACTCTTGGACGAATTATAAAGACCGCTGTCAGAAGAAAATGCTAATGATCCGCTGGCCACTCGGGGTCAGGGTCTGCAAGGAAGACGCAAACCATATTTACCTGGCGGATGAAAACTGCTTCAAATCCGTCGATAGAGATATCTGGCTGTGTGTGTAGAATCCTCTCCTCCGCTGTGGCCTTCCCCACCCTTTAAATCACTAGTCTGTCAGCACATTAATCTGCTACACACCACAAAAAGAGGAAATCGCGGGCGACCAGAAGACCTGGTGCCCGAGTCTAAGAACCGAGACCCTCAGAGGCCGGGCAACTGATACTCCCTTGTTGAAGACAAATGTCTTTCATTCTTTTGGCCTTTCCCACAGCTCTTGAGAAGGCTGGCATCGGCAGCACCAACCTCACACATTCCTTCATTTGTGCTCTTTATGGCGGGAGCAAGTCGTGACCTCGTCCTGTTCAAAGTCCATATTCGTTGGCACCTTTGATTCCTTTTGTTCATCTAGACGCCGATTTCGGTTTCGTAAAGACGTTCCCGAAAATTTAATATGATTTGTTCCATTTTTAGTGAATGGTTTTGCAAAACACTTTGTCTTTCATGAAGGTACACTTGATTAAAGGCCGTGCTTAAAGGCTACAGCCAGTGGAAGAACTGGGACCAAATGTCAGTCAGGCGTGGCCAGGGGCTTTTGGTGACGTGACGGCGTTGACCTTTTTCTCTGTTTCTCAAGAGCAGAAAGAAGCCATTCACTTAGATCATAAGAAATATTATCATGTAATCAGCGAGAATAAAAGTACATCCTTTTGTACGTCCTACAAGTATCAGAGATTTTGTTCTTTCAGTACCTAAACATGAATGTAGCATCTTGTGACTACCTATTTTCTATGACGATCCTAGTCTCGACAAACGGGTGTTCTTGAAAGAGAGTATCGATAGAGTGTAAGCCGACACATACTCTCGCAAGGACAAAACGGACATTTTACGCGTTTTCTAGAAACCTTAAGGCAGCTGTTTCAAAGCAGCGTTTATTTCACAGAGTTGCTGTTCAAATACTTTTTTTTTTGAGGGGAGGGTGGTGGTGTTTTTGGATGGTTTCAACAGTTTCCATAATCCACAAATCCATATTGTGTTGGGTGCTATTTTTCTTTTTCTTCCTGGAGCAGATGACAGATAAAGAAGACGCGTTAGAAGAGATGAGGACAGGACAAGACACCGGCCATCTTGTAGCTTTCCCACCGCTGTAATTGTTTTTTGTGTTGACAGAATTCCGCTGTGGAGCGGGCTTCGCCGAATTTGATCACGGGGAGGCAGTCATTAGTCAGGAGGCTGAAGATGGGCAGGCACGAGGCTCACCAGCCTCCCCCATGCCCGGCCATGGCCAGCTCAGCTTTACCAGGCTCCGCACCCAGATTTTTGGTTACACTTTTATAATTTGCTCCACCCGGCTCTGGTTTCCGTTGCGTTGACACAGTTGGCCCTTCTCTCATTGATCCGGGGCCAGATTTCTCAGCGAGCCCATTTGTTGTTCCGCTTCGATTTTATCGATAACCCTCCTTCCCCCCGCCTTCACACACAATGAGCAGGGCCTTGCCACAAGCCGCAAGCCATTGTAAAGAGGGTCGAAGGGAAAAGAGTGCGAGGGACTTGAGAGAAAATGAAAGGCAACCGCACAGGGAGCGAGAAACAGTCTGCTTGACTCACACAGGAGTTGTCGAACGTGGTGGCGGACTTTTTGTTTCTGCCTTTTCTTCCGAAGAGGCCTGGCATTGTCGCCTGGCGTTTGGTTACACGTCTGGTGGCGTGCGCCTTGGTGCGCTGTTATTCTTCCCTGCTGAAGACAAAATAATTGCAAATGAAGTGGTTTTCTGGCTGAAAAAACACCATTGGCAAAGTGGCGATCAAAACCAAATATTAATATCGGCTTGTTAATTATTTTGGTCATCGTAACGTTTGCGGGCGAAGAATCCGTTCCCCATCCCAACTCCCTATTCACCATCCCCAACACCCATCTGCGTTTCATGCGGACGTCAAGCAGAGGCGCGGTGGCTGTTTTTTTCCAGATTGCTATCGTGGTTCTACCCTTTTAGTTTGCGGAAAGTTCGATATGACTTCAACAATAACGGAACTTACAATTATTTTCGCTGAAAATTAGAGATTTGCTTTCTGCCTTCTCTTCCACACACACATAAACAAATATTTGGCGTTTGCTTGTAGGCACAGGAAGAATAAAAGTACCTCCATTTTCACTTGCCTCGCAGCTATCACATGTTACAGACGGTTCTAGCAGATGACAATACGCCTAGTGTGCAGTGATTGTGTCAGGCATAGTGTTCTACGTTTATGATTGCCTCATTGCCAGACTATTCATGTACAGGCCGAATGTTAGCTCTGAAGAGTGCGCAGGCACGAACCGCAACGGCGGCGATGTATAGTGAATTAACGAGCTCTGAATGAGGAGTTCAGCCAGTCTCAGTGTGAGACAGCATATGCCATTGTGACTGACAATTATAGGACTTGATTGTGGACTTAACATCACGATTGGTAGCAGCTGAAAACCGAGGTTGCACACCTGAATAAAACGAGAATTGTGCTGTGAAAAGAAAGCGCCAGAGAAAGCTTCGGAAAGACTTCACTACGTGTGGTCCCTCTCTCTCCAATTCAGATTTTTCTCTTCCTTCCCTCCTCTCTCTACCGATCTCTGCATCAAACACGTGCACTTCGACATCAGTTGGGTGGGTGAAGATCTGCTGTCTTCCCGCGTTCAGTGACGAGAGTATAGGAAAGCGTTTTTTTGTGATTGAAGACCAGGACATTAATGATGGTAGGGAGAGAAAACTGAAGCAAAGAGTATTGCGAGTTCTCTTGCGCGCTCTGACTATCGTTTCATGAGGAATACGAGACTCAGGAGGTAACCAAAAGAACATTGCTTCCACTGACAACGTCACACAAATAATTTAAGAGATTTCCCGTCAGACTTCAAATTATTTCAGTTTACGGCTAGTCGAGTGGGACATACATTTTTCAAAAGATCCGTTAACTTAAACATAAACCCTTTTAGGAAGTTCCCCGCCCTATCCCGCAAACATACGAATTGTCCGCAGAGAAACTGAGCTATGAAATGGATGAAATGCAGCGGGAATATTAAATACAGATGGTGAGTACCGTAGACCCTGTCACAGCTTTCAAAGAATTGTAAATTTTATATAGCCCACTCTTATGCCCCGCCCAACGGGTATAGTATAGCTAAAGTTTACTTAAGAAACGACTTAACCTGACGTAGAAAGGCTTCTTAAGTTTGAAGCTGTCTTACCGCTTGAAGTGTGGTTCTAGAGAACGAAGACCAGACAAATCTTTTGACAGATTTGTGGAAAATGTCTTGTTTGATGAGCTGGTTAGCAGGTATCGGTGATACCCTGAAGTGCTGTGCCTTTACGTTCCACCCTTCTCGCATACCTGTCTTTGGCTGCTCCGTTCCCTCTTTCCCATACTGGTGACGTTAATTTCTTTATTTCTGCCTTCTTTGAATTTGCATATTAGTGGACAGGTCGCCCATAATTTTGCGTATGGGTGGACTGGCTCCCCAATCACATTACAGGTTTATAAACTGGGGCCGGGTGGCACTGTTCTCTTTGACACTGCGAGTCAGTGGGCAGGCCTTCTTTGGGTTTACAGATTAGTGGCCAGACCCTCAACCTGTGCCTCTACAGGTTGAGCCGGCAGGTAGGAGAATGGCATATTGAAGGCTTTCCGAGCGTTGCGTGTTCGCGTGTCTATGACGTTCATGTGAATGTCTGCTCACCGACCCGTCTCCAATTGCCACATGCAAACATTATCCCCTGGGCAACAACAGGCACTGGCGGAATTAATGTGCTTTACGAACAGGCCCTAACCTCGGCGAAATTAGCACAGGGGCCTGCTTTGTCGTGGATTTTCGTCCGGCGCTTCTTGCTCAGGGTGTGGAGGTCTTGCTGCAGCAGCAACAGCAGCACTAGCATCATGCACACTCGCATCACGAGATGGGCTGGGGGGAGGGGGATAGAGGGGGGAAGAGACAGGATGGCGCTCTTGGGGCGTTTGAGGATCCTTTGCCTGGGGATGGGGGACACTGGAACCTAATCTCGGCTTTTGCCCAAAATGGCCTTCGTTACGTGGTCGTTTTTTGACTTGAAGACAAACGCACGCTGCCGGCGAAGGCTAGGGGGGAAAGAGGGGAGAGATGGGGTGGGGAGAGGGTGTGAGGGAAGTGAGGTAGAAGGTGATGAAGACCCGGCTGATGGTGCGAGGTACACAAATGAACACCATGGCGCAGGTCTGTGATGGGACGTGTGGTCATGACCTCCGGCAACGCGTTAAAGGGGGAGTAATCCAAGAGATTCAAATCCATGTCTTTCTGCTTACCAATTATGTTTTGTTGATTAAAAAAAAAGACGAAGCTGTTTCGAGAGAGGAAGGTGGAAGAGTTTCAGATAGAGAGATGGAGGTATGACTATACCTGTAGCATTTCAACACATAAATACTTGCGAGTGTAATTTGCTACAGTTTCACCATGGAAGCAGAATTTCTAAAAAAAAAAACAAAAAAAAAAAAAAAACCCCTACCTACTAACCTGCAGTATTTAAGAGGATTTGGCGTTTGACATTAAACGGCGATGTTTCCCAATTAAAATTTAAGGAACACGGACATTCTGTAGAATATGTAGTCAGATAAAGTAATAGTAATAATACTATTTTCTTGGTCTACTTGGGGTATGTTGTCAGACAAAAAACTACTGTAACACTACTGTTAGGTCGATAGAGTATGTTGCAAAGAATAGTGTAACACTAGTGTCTTGGTCTGTGCAAGTTATACGATATAATAAAGTTTACCGCAGTGGCGACTTCACAGGTTGACTATAAAGAAAAGTCAGGCGCACGCTGTCCGTGTCCACAGTGCCTGTTGTATGTACACAGACGCGGTCGGCAGCAAAGACCGGCCATTTGAGGTGTCCCCAGCACGTACGCACTATTGGCAAACTATGAAGCGAATCACCACATCATTCAAGTGCACACACTGCCACGTATCCTACACTGAAGCTTGAGCAATAAAATCCGTGAACGAGGCTGGAATTGTCGAGTGTAGCAGACACCAGTGAGGTCAGATGTGATCGTTGACCAGTTCAGCCGCAAGTTACGTGGTCAGCATTAGCGAACATCCTGTTGTTGGGGTGGGATGGAGACCTCATACTGGAACACTTCAGAGGGCGAGAAATAAAGCACAGGGTTACGAACAGATGGGCTTGTGTTTCCTGTCGAAAGGTAAGACTACCCACACCAGCGTATGTAGCACAGCAAAATATTTCTACACCAGAAGCTTGGCCATGGGGGCGGCTGATAGCAGCAGAGATCCCTGGCGCGACTGAGGAAGGGTCTTCCACTAAAGCACTTTATAGGGTGGCAAGTTAAGGCGATCCTCGCGACTAAAAGGCTAAGATCTTTACCGTAAGAAGATCGGGGCAGCTAAGTTCTTTAGCTAATAATATGTGGGAAAGAAGCCAGATAGTTTGGGCAAGGTGGGTGTTGACTGTGAGAATTATCAAGCCACACCAGTGTGGAGGGCGCGAAATAACCCTGTGTCTTTTAGCGCCATAACTGGCTTGGGAACATGAAGAGAGTTGACGGAAATGCTTGACGAGGGAAGAGGATGAAGGCCCCGGGGCCGGTCGTGTTAAGTTTTCCCTTTTAATTTCACACAAGACCTTAAAGCCGCATAGCTCTGAACAGTTAAGATACTTAGCGACTTGCGTTGCAAATCTGCCTGAGATTCGACACATGGGGAGAAAACTCAGGACTCCCACTAGCCTCTGGTGTTTCTTTCACTCTCTCTCTCTCTTTCTGTCCCTCTCTCTCTCTTCCCCCTCCATTTCCATTAATCTTCTGTCTCCTTTCCTCCGATTTCCTTTCCCTTTACATCGGTCGCTATATGACTGCCCCTGTTGGAGTAAGGTTAAGGTGAACACCAAGACAGTGAAAATCGTGAGTAGTGGTTTCAGTTTCCGTCTCCAACATAGTTTTTTTTTTTTTACCTACGTGACACTTCTTTACAGTGCAGGCGTGAATACCAACACTCTTGTTTGAAAACTTCAACAATGTTCATATATTTGGACAGCGTTTAGTGAAACTACTATCCACGAATGGTTCAAAAGTCAGAGGTCAAGGTAAAAAAGGAAATGCGTGTCTATAATATTTTTGTCAGCTGGTACCCACAACAAGTGTCAAAGTATCTTCGCATCATAGTGATGTCTATCTGCTGGGATGGTTCTTGATCTGCGTTCAGTCGGTCTTGCACATGATTTGATTTTGGTCCCACACGTGTTGTCGGTGAATGAGCGGGCTTTGTTATCCTGCTCTTGCTGTTCATTGTCTAGGTTTCATAGATGCAGTCAGTTGCACATAAATGTTGAACATGTGATAAGTAAAGTTACTGTTGTCTAAAACCTCAACGACTCTCTTTCCCTTCGTCTTTTTTTTTTCTTCCTCTCTGTCTATCACTGTGTCTGTGTGTGTGTGTGAGAGAGAGATGAGGAGGTATTGGTAGCTGGAAGTGAGTGGCTGTGTCTTTTTACCAATGTCAGTATTACTGTTTCCTTCATTTTGTCTAACGTGATTGCCAGAAAAAACTAAAAGTCAGTAAGATAATTGCAGCAAACTAAAGCTTTAGAAATGTAGAGAGTTCGGTTGTTACATTATTTATGTGAAGCTTGTGTTGTGCCCCCTAATACTGTAGTTTTTATGTTTTGCTAGTTCAACTCCCACTCATCAGGACTTAAAGGTGGTGTCAGGTTTGCTAGTCTTCCTGATTTCACTACGTCTCTTCTTTGTCCTCTTCTAGTCTGTCCATCTGTGCGTTGTGACGCGTTTGTTGGTGTGGAGAGAGAGAGAGAGGAGGGGGCAAGGAAGTGTTCCTGACCTTTCGCAGAAGACCGATTTACCCCTGACCGCTAGATCTCTTTCGTCCGCTCTGCCATTCTTCCGCTCTTATGCTCCTCTTCGTGGTAAGGAGCCAGAAAGTGGTTTAAGAAGAAAAGTAGATTTGGTGAAATCGTCTTTTTTTGTGTTGCAGGGAGAAGGAAGATGACTTGGAGCGGCGCTACGAGCTGCTGAACCGTGAACTGCGCGCCATGATGTCCATTGAAGGTAAGCGGCTCGCTCCGTACGCCCAGTCCACCGCCATTCCTGCTTGCACTCGCTGACCATAAGACCACACTTTGTGGGGATTTCTTGTTTTATTTCTCTATTTTTCTTCCTTTTTTGTCTTTTTAAAAATTCCTTTTTTAGTCTTTTCTTTCCTGCTGTCCTTATTTTTTCTTTCCTTTTTTGTTGCTCGTTACTTCTTTCTTTTATTCTGTTTTCTTTCTTTTCTGTTTCTCTTTCTTTTGTTCTTTTTTAAAAAAGGTTTTGGTTTTTATAATCACAGTAGTTGTGCATAACCCCCACTTATAAACGCACTTGCAAACGCGTGGGGAGGAGAGCTGAGGGATGGAGAGCGAGAGAATCTTTAATGTGATCTCAAAATTATCTTTAATATTTGATTAAAGAGCAATTATCCAGTGAATGGGCAGATTAAAAAAGAATTTGTAGTATTTTTTGGTTTGTTAGTATAATGGAATATTAGGTACATTTATTTAAGGCCTCGCACAAATGCCTCACACCGAAAAGCACCAAGAAAGTGATTTAGTTTCAGGTAATAAAATATTTATTTTCACACCTGTTACGGACACTGGCGAAGTGAAGTTGTGTGGGTAGCCTTGACAATAGAAGTCGTATCGACGGAGATAGTTCTGATTTTGAATACGTGACGCGTCGTTACAAATAACGTCTCTGTCTGTGGCTGATACCTTGATGAGAGTCGCTCGAGTGCACCCAGTTCAGGAAGATGTTGGTGAGGTCAGCGGTGCAAGTTGCTTGTGATCAGACCAGGTGGCCAACAAAGTGGCTTGGCGGGCAAGTGACGGTAAGTTGTCAGGACACTCTCCGCCTCAGTGCGTGCAGGGCCGCGCGCGCCACTTCTGCTTGAGAATGTCACAATGTCGACCCGCGTCATGCCAACTATCAGACCACCTTTTGTTTCGTTGTTCATGGTGGACGGCAATTGAGTACAAACTTCTGAGCCGTCCCTTCGCCAGCCGTCTGCATTCAGTCTTCTTATTAATAATAAAAAATGTTGGGGTGGGGTGGGTGGTGTGGCGCATGTGCTGTGTGCGATAATTAGCTCGACTTTTTGGCTGCTTTGGCCAGTTCACTCCACACCTGAAGATGGTTTCCCAGTGTTCGCGAAACGCAGCAAATACGCCCTCATGCGAATGCGCACGCGCACAGAGGGCTGGCTGTAGGCAGGAAGGACGCCAAACCCACTGCCAGAACACTGTCTGCATGGAAGGTGCACCTTAGGGTCTTCACTCTTCTTGACCACACATATGGTGGAAGGAAGATTTGACAAGACACTTTCATAGAAACTTTGCTAAACTTGGTCATTCGTCTATATTTTTCCGGTTAAGAATAGTCTTTGATTTGTTTTATTAAACACCATCTGCCTATGTTCTGCGACTTGACCCTGTGATCCACCTCTTTGGCTTGCAGTATCACATATACGCCGACGATACTCAGCTCCTGGCATCTGTCCCAGCTTGCCAACTCCACAGTCTGTTCACAAGTACTCCGCAAACCATCGACTCTGTCAAACATTGGATGTTGGCGATCAAATTAAATTTGAATGGGGAGAAAACTGAAGTCATCCAGATAGCCTCTGCACATACACTTAAACATCTGCCTCCGTCTACATCACTCGCTTTCTTCGGATCCACCATCGCTTTCCCCTAGTCTGTCAGAAATCTTAGAGTTCTTTTAGACTCATCATTGTCCTTAGAGAATCTTGTCGACCAAGTTTGCAAGTCCATCTTTCTCGAACTGCACAGGATCAGCCGCATCAGACATCTTCTCTCAGTTGCCTCCGCCAAGCAGCTTATATCGGTATTTGTGTTGTCCAGACTTAACTACTGTAACTCGCTGTTCATAGATCTTCCTGGCCGCCTGCTTGACAAGCTCCAGAGGGCTGAGAGCAGTGCTGCCTGCTTTGTACTCCGTAAGCGGAAGGCTGACCATGCCACACTGCTTCTGCACGATCTCTACTGGCTGCCAGTTCGGGCTGGCATCGAATTCAAGATCGCCATGCTTTGGCTGTCGATTTTTCTCCTTCTCCGGTCCCAGTATTTGGAATGACCTGCCTCTGTCTCTCCACACAGTGGAGTCGCTACTTGCCTTCCAGTCTGGACTTAAAACATATCTTTCGGAAGTACCTACTGTAACTCATCCATTCTGTTGTCCTTTCTCCCCCGCACTCCCATCTTTGTGTTCCTACATGTTCTTGTATTGCTAACCGGTGCATGTTTGTGCATTTTGTGCTTGTTTATACTCGATTGTGCCGTCTACATCACACGACCTCTTTCCCCACTGCCCCTTGTCTCTTTGTGAAGAGCATCGAGCTCGCCTCCGTATGGGGAAATTCGCTATACAAATCCTCTTATTATTATTATTACCAGGGGCGTGTGTAGGTCAGACTGACTGTATGCCAGACCCACGCTCGGCCTCTTGCGAAGTGATCCGCTGCTAGTCTCGGCGAGCAATTGGCAGTCAGACTTCCGCTTCAAACAGATCTTGGCTCTCAGTATATTTAAACTGTTGTCATTCGCTAAACCGGAAACTGTTCTGTCGATAGCCTCGTTCTAGAAATTGATTGAAAAAAATCGTCTGCGAGCCATCCAGGGGATACAGATTCATGATTATTAATATGCCTACAGCATACATAATACAAGAAGTGCAATCATTTTTTAAAGTAAAAATCAAGCGGCCATATTAACATCTAGAGGAGTTTTAGGTTTACTATAAGAACGCCGTCGTGGGCACTTCACCTGCTGGTCAGGAGACTAGCCTACATAATCGCTATGCATAAAATTGTGTTGTTTAAACATTTAATATGGTTTTAAAGTCGCAAAGTGTGTGTGGTTTGACCTGGGTAAGTCGACTACAGAGCTGTGTATTGAGAGGTAAAAGAGGTAGGGGTGGGAAGAACAGTATTCAGAGAATGGTAGACAGGGGTATAGCTTCCCTCACATCCTAACAGCCCCCGTCTCTCTGGGGCTGTCTTAATCAGTCGCGTGCGCTGGGACCTTAAATGCGAATTAATATGGCTTTCACTCGGACAGGCTGGCCGTTATGCGAAGCTTACCAGGCGGAAAGCAATTAAGGAACCACCCAGTGGTGACTCTCGCTTGGGCTCCGCTAGATATTTGGTTGTTTGTATTATCATCTGTTCCAGCATTGAAGACTAGTCATCTCAGTCTCACTCTGTGCGTGAGAGAGAGAGACTATGGATTCATTGTCACACTAATATTGTCGAGCTTTCTGACCTCACCCTGTCTGTCTTGACTGTGAATATCGGAAGCATTTTGGAAAGAACTAGGCGCTTTAGTCACCTGGAGATCAGGCAACAGTCACCCACTCCATCACTTCTCTACGTTCCAAATACAAAACTCATTTTAGAAACGAAATGCGGAAGGCGAGAAAGTTTAGTAGCCGAGACAGAGGACAAGAACACATGAAGTGTGTTACAAATACAGAGGACATTCTCAGGATGAATATGATTTTTAAATAAACAAAGTAGCCTCCAAGTTGGAACACGTGATCTCACCACTGGGACCAGTGCGCGGGCCCTATATACGCAGAAATATTTCTCGACATGTCGCTTGTAGCCTTATTTACAACAGTGGCGATGGAAAACTGAATCTCATTGATTCCACACTTTCTCCCATCGGTAATCACATTCTTTCGTCAACTTCACTCCCGTTAGACTCCGTTGTGGTGGAAGCCATTGTCACTACAGGAGCCAAGCAAGAGGTGACTAACACGACCCTTTTGTCCCATGGCCTTGTCGACCACCTGCAGGACACAGAGACACACATGCGGAAGCTACCCAGCGAGGCGGGCGCCCGCGTGCTTGGACACAAGAGGTGAGGGGAAGTGAAAAGGTCCGCTCAAAAGAACGTCGATGGTGGCAAGAAGAATGCCTGAGGTATTTCTCCACACCTGCCTCTCTAGCGGTTATGATACTCTCTGACCCCTGGCAGCGATGACGCGCCCCACCCAGCGGGCCATTCACAGGATGAAAGTATTTTGGCCTTGTGCGCAATGCCAGTATCTTCCCTTGAATAATCAGTCATGACGAGTTAACGGCTCACCCTAGGGCAACATTGAGCTTAACTTCGTATTTGTCTCAGGTTGCCCTTCTTTTTTTTTTTAAAGGAAAGCGAAATGTGCAAAAACAGTCATCATCCCCGTGTACTATGCCATGGGGAATAGAGCCTTTCACAAAATGTCAGTCCGTCCAACAGTATCTGTCATCAACACGAAAAAGAACGTTATTGATAAATGTTTATGGAAGTGATAATGTTCTTGCAAGTATGGAGGAGTTGCTAATATTGACAACCATGCATGCATTAGATTAGAAGATACATCTGTACATCTGTAGCTTTTATAGTCTTCAGTCTCGCCCACAACTCTTGTTTTTAACGAAAATGATTCTCTTTATTTATTTATTTTTTTTTTTACTTTGCGATTTGAAATTAAAAAGGTTACGATTACCGTCTTGTAACTTATTTTTTATGAAGACAGATTGACTAATTTTTCAGCCTGTGCTACACGCTTTGTGACAAACATGTATAGAGAGCCTCAGCCTGTGTCAGTCGGATGATAAATGAGATTTGAGTTGCTGTGGCCTGTGTGTGTGTTTTTGTGTGTGTGAGGTATTTGAAATGCTAGTGAGTGATGCACGTGGAAGGTGTAGAATTTTCGTAAGTGTCAACAGTAGAGTAAGAGGTGGAGAGAGAGAGAGGAAGAGATCGCACGCGTGTTTGTGAGTGTTGGTGTTAGAATACTTTGCTACAGATCCAGGTAGGTGCGAGCAGACCATAGTAGCGCTATGTGATTAAACAAGTAAGTACCGGAAGACTGTACAAAGTCACAAAGCTTTATTTTGGACCTTGATTTTCATGGTCTGGGTCTTGAAGCCGGAACACAACTTGAAATCGTTGTGTTGATGGAGCAGGGAAAGTCGATTGAGATTTTGGGTTTTTTTTTTCTTCTCCCATTTCCCAACCTCTCTCTACCCCTCATGATGGAAAGAGCGGTGTGTCTGTGTGTGTAGGGGAAGAGGTCTGGGTACTATGTGCACACGTTGAATGCTGTGTACAGCCACCTTCGGTACGCGTTGTTACATATCTACGATTGAAAAGATACAAGCAACTAAATGATGATTTTGCTGCGACCCTATATTTCTTGGATTAACTTGGGCTGACACTGTGCGTGGCTACCTTTCGCTGACATCATACAGGCGGCCATTCTGCTGGCACCACTCCTTCAGCGACATCCGCCATTTTGTTTCTCCACCTTCTCAATCTCATGGCAGTTTGGCCTTGCGTGCCTTGTCAAACATGATAGATGTGCTTTGGTTTCTTTTTTGGTTGCTGATAATTTCTCGCGCCGATCGACGGAGAGCGGAGTCTCGGAGCTGGAGACCAGTGCCGAGGGCGCCGGCACATTACGGCGGCAGGACATATGGCCATTTGTCAAGCACCGGGAGGTGGAAGATTGATGACGGAGAACGAACATTTCAAAACCAGTCTAGTGTTTATACGTGTGCTTCAAATGGGACATGGTCGTGTGTCACAGCGAGTGAAAAAAAAAAAAAAAAAAATGAAAAAAGAAAGCGTTGAATGGAGTAGAAGAACAAATTTCTTGTTTCTGACCCGAACTAAGGTGCGCGATAAACAGCTGTCTGCACTTGCCAACGACTTTCGTAATTGTAAATATGTAGTTATTGCCTTAATCTTGATCAGCAAAGGTCAAGGGATAAAATACTTAACACGGGAAAGATGGAATCTGAAACCCGAAGATAACTTCTTAGATAGGAAAAACATTTTTAATTTTTAAAAACACATCGTGCGTAACTTAAATAGAAAATACTTAAACAACCTTTCTAACAAAAATTGTTCATCAATAAGGTCAAGTAAATAATAAACTAGAAAGCATATTCACATTATGAACACCGTAGGTCATAAATGAAATAATAACACCAAGAACTAAATGCCAGTATAGAATTTAGTAACAATGGGTTTACGCAGCCAGTATAGAGCCCACCCACCGCGGCTTTGGCCACCTTACAGACTTGACCAGGACACCAGCAAAAACTGTAAGCAACTCTCCGACTCACCCAGCGTTGACCCTACGCCACAACTCCGCTATTCGCCTTGCTCGAAGCACTCTAACTGCCAAACCACCACCACTGCCACCACTAATAATAAATAATAATAATTCTCAGCTAAAGTACCAGACTGAGTGTACGGAAACTTGCGAAGAAAATATAGACATAAAATACACAAAGCGTTTAGACAAGCAGCTACGCCACCCCCACCTCCCCATAAAAAAATCAATCTCGGATCTCTCCCTCTTTTACACACGCACATCCAAGCATACAAAACAGTAAGCAGAACGCAGCATCAAAGGCAGCAGCTTATTGTAGCAGCAATAACTATGGGGCACTTGAGAAAGTGTAGACTAGATGGAAAGCTGGCTTCAACACCAAAGAGTACAAAAAAAGGAGAGGTGGGGGTTGGAGGGAGGGATCCGCATGTTGGCGGAGGGAGGCAGGAGGTCGCGTCGTCCCAGAATGCCACAAAAGAGACTGCAGAAGGAAGGCATTCCGTGAGCAATGGACGAAGAATCCTTCGCGAACTATTACCAACAGAGCGTACACAAACCTACCTTTCATTTCCGCTGCCTTAAGCAGCCGCGCATGCGCCGCAGGGATTAACACACGTGCAGGCGCCCGGCTTTGATGCAGATAAAGATTCACGCTCTGCAGCGCTCTGCGAGACGGGCGATGATTGGGCGGCCATTGTGGGCCGTGATTAGGGGCAGCCGTTAATCCCCGTGTAACAAATGACCGCCCATATTGATCCTTAGCGGTTTCTTTGCTTGTAAACGCGGGCCCGATGCGAACAACTAATCAGGGTGGTCTTTTCACAGTGGGGGGAGCCTCTACAAACGGGCCGCCGTAACCGTCTAATTAACTGAACAAACTGGGACGCTGACGATAATTGTTCTGGCATCGCGGGCACGGGGTCTTGAGGGGTGAGGGGTGTGTGGGGGTGGGTGCAAATATTGGCCACACAGGGCAGACGGCTGGACGAGGAGGGGATGGGCGGATGGGGGGGGCGCTGGGGGCGCCTAGGCGAGGCAGCCTTAAAGACACTTAACATCTTCCCTTTGTGAGCCGGCGCTCAGAGCTGATGATTTTGTCGTAGTTGGTGCCATATGTTGCCTCCCCTTGTCTTGTCAGTGGCGGAAAGGCGACACCTTTATTCTGTCCCGTACCCTCTCGTACCGCGTGCACTTCCCCCACCCTCCTGTCCACCGTTCGTTTTGGTTGTCGTTCTGCTTGCCTCTAAGGCACCCCACCTCTACCACCCGCCAACCATCCGGACTTTCAACCATGGGTGGACCCAGTTTGCACGGGGCAGGCAGACAACATCATGCGAAAGTTGATACAGTAGTTTTTTGTCCTGTGGATGCACTTTGTCTCTCACACTCTCCATATCTTCCACTTCTTGAGGTTTTTAGGGGCAGCCGTCTTCCCCCAGCACCCACCCACTCCCTTCTCCGTCCGCACGCCCAACCGCTGGAGCAGTGCAGTCCCTGTGGCCGTGTCGTGGGCACGAGGCCAGTCGTGATGGCCAGCAAGCTGTTCAAAGACAGCAGGCACGGCGCCCAGAGTGGCAGCGGGCTGACAGGACACGGTGATCTGATCCTCAAACAGCACCGCGGGACCAGACAGCTTGCTTCACGTCACACCTGCCAGCAGGAGGCCCACAGCGCCATGTGCCCCTGTTTCCTCAAACGGTTCCTTACTCATCCGGACTCTTTTGCCATGTGGCCGTGTTTCCTCCTAGGTTTTCGGAATCCTGCTTTGAGACATGGGATATCGAGTTTTGGGGCGACAGTTTGGTCTGCAACAGTTTCAACCCGACTGCCTAGTTCGATACCCTTGAGACGCAAGATACTTTCAAGTATACCTTATTCTGTTGAAGGTTGGGTATGTAAAGAGCGCGAAAAAAACACACACACACAGCACCTCAAGTGAGAGAAAGTGTGTGTGAGAGAGAGAGGCACACACTTCACTGGTCCAGAGGTTCCTTGGGTTGTGGTGGTGGCGGGGTCTAACCCCTCACGTCCCTACGACTGTGAAGTTACGGAATTGCCTACCTACCTCATCTATGAAAAAATCATGTATTCTTCACCTCCGTATATATGTCCACTTCAATGGTAAAGATGGTGGGTATAAGAACGTTTAGTGTTTTATCTTTAAAATACACTCATACTTAGAGAATAAAACGAGATGATTGCTTTACTGTATTGATGGTCATTTAATATTGATAATCGGAAATAATGTATGAAGGAAGTTGTGCGAGTTCTGTAACCCCTTCCAAACGGCTGAAGCAAGCCCCGAGTCCTGTCTTGCCGTGTGTTTGTGTGCGTGCGTGCAACATGTGCTCTAGAAACTGACCGCGTTGTCCACTCTTGACAAGAAGAATTCCAGCCCCATTAACGCTCTGGCCAGTCTTGTGGCTTACGGTGCCGATCTGCCTGCAGCCGGTAGCCCGGCGTTTAAAGCGATTAGCAGTTGTTCAGAACTTGGTCTGAAGGAGCTCACCGTGAAGAAGTTTGCTTTGTTTTGACACGGGGCCACTCTCGGGTCGGCTGGAGATGAATGAGAGTCCCGGGTGGGCCGCATGATGTATGGACTCTCGGGGTGCGCGTGGAGTGGCGGGTGCGCGCGGGAGCTGGCCAAACACAGCGCGGACCGTGAGCAAGCTGATCGCGCGCAGGAAGGGTTGGTGGTGCGGGGGAAACTGGAGGAAATGTGGCTGGCTGGTCCTCGAGCTCAGAAGATCTCGGAGAGCTCTCGACAGTCCTTCCGATATCTTTCAGCTCGTGATTGATAATCCCGTTAACATCCCGTTAGGGCGAGACCTGCAGTTTTCTTCTGCCAACAATCTTATCTTGCTGCTGCAGAGGGATTTTTTGAAGGCTGGGTCGGGTGGGGTTCTGCGGGTAGGAGGTGGGCGAGCGGTTGAAAACGTGAAACGAAATCGACAGTAGTTGACGAACATCTGAAAGGTGTAAAGACATCAATCAGTCAGCGAAGCGGCCGAGTAAAGGGCTGAACAGGTGGCCAGTGTGACTGTATGAAGGTAAAGATAAAGCCGTCACCTATTTCGGGGCTTGCTGGTGAGGGCGGTTTGTTGCGGCCTTATGCTGCTCAATGAGTAACAAAGACTAAACTAAACTGGTGAAGGCGGCTCCGATCTCTTCTTCCTTGCTATATCATACGGGTATGGAACCGGCTAGTGTTAGCACCGTCGGGTTTGGATGCCGTTGCTCTATCCACAAGGCCGTCTGCTCTGTGGCAATGAGTTCAGAGTAACAGTATCCTGACAATCGTGTTGTATGTTTCAGACTGGCAAAAGACAGAGGCCCAGAAACGCCGTGAAAGACTGCTGCTGGAGGAACTAGTGGCCGTGGTCAACAAGAGAGACGAGCTGGTCCAGCACCTCGACAGCCAGGAGCGAGCGTGAGTCTTTGGATGGATGGCTGGTGCGAGCAAAGCAGAGAGCGAGTGTGAGTGGCATTTTGTGGATAGCAGACATGGCTGTGTGTGTGTGGGGCATGCGCGTATGAGAGTGTGACAGAAACTAAAGGGATGGAAGAGGTTGAGGATGCTAACCGTCCGGTACCCAATTAAAGGGAAGGAAAG
This sequence comes from Pomacea canaliculata, assembly GCF_003073045.1. Lineage (NCBI taxonomy): Eukaryota > Metazoa > Mollusca > Gastropoda > Architaenioglossa > Ampullariidae > Pomacea > Pomacea canaliculata. Next base: position 19,623,101 of record NC_037597.1, read on the forward strand.
GGAGGATGAGGAGGAATTAGAAGTTCCAGGTCTGTTAAAACGAAGGCTGATTGAAACTAAATGTACTTGGACAGTATGCATGATTAACTCCAGTCGTACTTCTAGAAGTACATTCAACTAGTCAGATACAAACAGAGTATACCTTTATGACAACTGTACTTTAAGGGCTGTTTGAAGGGAAGCATCGTAAGATTTATGTGTTGCATTAACTCCCACAAAGGCTTATTGGCTAATAAGCACAGGAGAGATGACAGATTTTTTTAAAGTGTAATTAATTTATTGAGCACCAGCAATCTTGCATGAAATCAAATATTTTTAGTCACTGCTTCTCTGCGTCCCCACCATTTTCAAGTGGATTAATCGACGACAGTAAACGTTAAACAATGGGGCAAGAGTTACACCGAGGTTAGAACAGATTTTCTGCTCTTTTTTTTTTTTTAACCTGTTAGTTTGCTGCAGGCGGTAAGCTTTCTTAGTTCTTGCTTTGCCGCGGTTTGATTTGTGCTTAGTTTTGCTTTATCTTGCTGGAAACGTTCTGGTGAAGCAGAATTGGGCTAGCCGAGAATGCTGACGAGCGACAGATTCGAATATTGCTGCTACAACAACAACAACAACAACAACAACAACAACAACAACAACATAAAAAATAAGTAAAGTATTGACCGTTGAAGCATTGGAATCCCTGGTTAATATTTTGCTTACTTGTTTATTTTCTCGATTCTTTCCCGATTTTTTTTTATTTGAGTGTTGATGGTAGATCTTTTCTTTTCCTGAATTGAAGGAAGTGGTCTCATATTGCTGAACACCCCCATCCAGGCTCGGGAAACATCAGCCAAGTTGTGAAAACTCCATATTCTGGGACAATCATTCATGACGTGTTGCTAAATCTCGAGACTGTTGTCCATTACATGTTGCTAAAACTCAATACCCCCATCATTACACGTTACTCAAACTCAATACTCCCATCATTACACGTTGCTCAAACTCCTGACCACCATCCATCACGTGACTAAGACTGTAGACCAGCCATCATCCATTACATGTTGCTGAATCTCCAGATTGTGAGGCCGTCATCCATTACGTGTTGCTAAGACTCCAGACCGTCGTCCATTACATGTTGCTTAAACTCCAGACTCGGGCCGTTGCTGAGCCGGGTAATTTTGTGGAGGAAGAAAACAACCGTGCGTTTATCACTGTGGAGGATCGTCGTGCGTTCAGGACATCTGCACATCAAAGCGGAAAGGGCTAATTAAGTGATGACCGAAAAAAGCCTTTTCCCCATAATCCCATATTTACGCCAAAAAACCCCTCTCCCTTTTTAATCCCGTATTTACACGGTAGTGGTGTGGGTCATTGACTCACGTACAGCCTCGTGCGACGCGCGATGTTGGGAGACAGTTCTGGACGGTCAACCACCATCGCTGAAGCAGACCTTTTTTGTTTTGTTTTTCGAAGAAAGTCTGCTTCACTCTTTGTGAAGGACAGGCAATTCTTCCCTCGTTTCGATTCGGTTCTGCAGAGCATTTTCCAGTTAAGGAAGTGTATTCGTCTGCGCACTTCCCGTATCACGAACACTTAAGCTGCGGATTAGTTCTATTGAGCCTCGTGCTTCATTTACACAGATGGTTAATAAGAACTTACTGCAGGTTTTCTTCCGCCTTAATAACCACATTAGCTGGAAGTAGATTTCTTTAATATCGAACTGGGATATTCTAGAGAAGGCGTTTTGGGCGACCTGAGTCTGATTTGTCTTGGCAACAGCTGCATTTTGCAACAAAATTTTCACGGACGAGCTGCTTGTTGGCGTCCATGTGTTGATTTCAGGGTCTGGGGGAATCCGCTTGTATCCTGTAAAGTGGGCGAGCAGCATGTAAGCTCCATGAATGTGTCGTGGCTCCACATGAGAGTCCTTTCCTTTTCCTGCTTTTTGTTTCTGGCTCTAATCCTCTTGCCCTTTGTGGCACACAAGGCTTCCTTGAGGATCTCTCTCGCTTCTGGCTAGCAGATAGTCGCTTGATCGCCTGATAGTGCTGCACGTCATGTTGCATTCTTGTCATCCCATGTTCCAAACCAGTTATTTTGGTCTTCATAAATTTAGGCCCTTAAATGCACCGGCGTAAGCTACCTGTGTTTGGTGGTGTAGCATGCGAAAAGTAGAGAAGTATCAGAATGAACGGCAGAAATCGCTCGGCCAGACATTAGCTGCTTATGAAAGTAAGGTAGGCCGTCTGAGGTGGCCAGTGGGGATCTCATTGTTGTCCTTTGTTTGGACTGCTAGATGCTGTGGCTGCGAGGAGGATCCGGCCATTTGCGTTCTGGAAAGACTTTGGAAGTGTCCAGAAAGAATCTTTTAAAAGTGACCTTGAAAATTGTCAGATTTCAGTTAACCGCATCAGATCTGAAAGCTTCATATAAATTTATTTATCTCTCATACAAACTTGTTTTATCCCCGAGGTCCGCACACTTTAGCTAACGCTTGAGATTTGAGTAAAGGCGTTAAAATACAGTAATCTGAGGAGAACATTTATCTGCTCAGTTCATCACTTATCCTGAAAATATCCTGTTGACTCTTTGCTAATGTGAAGATAACTTATCTTTGCACTCATCTTTCATCGGGCTTGAGGCGCAACTAAATGCAAATTCTCTGGCCTCGTTTCAAGGGTCTGCGCGCTGCTGCCTAGAGTGACGACGATTAGGCAGGTTACAGAAAATGTTAATCAAGCAAGAGCTTTATGCATGAGTGTTTGTTTACATTCGTGCGTTTTCTTTTGTTTGCGTCCATGTGTGTTTGTTTGCATGTATAGGTGCGGACTGTTTTATTTAATATGTGCGCATTTCAAATTGTGAAGCTGGTTAAGGATTGCGTGGCATTTTAAGAGGGAGCGCAATTTTTTTTGGAACTAGCATTTACATGATTCACTCCCTTCCTTCCTCCTGTTTTACTCACTCTCACATGCTTACACACTTATATTACAAATTAACCACGACTGAAATACGGTTTTTCGAAAGCTGAATGATGATAACCCGTACAGCGCCACACGCGTCAGTAGGGTTTTTAATGGCTCCACCAACTTGAAGTACTCTTTGGAAACGGTGAAGTACCGCGGAGTGAGACCTAGGCAGGGCTGTGGATGGCTTCTTCTGATCGCCATCGCATGCTGCTGAGAATTAAGGCCGGCCTTGCTGCACCACGCCGCCGTGCCAGCCGCCACGGGATTAAGGCTGATGTATGGCCCCTCTCTGGAACCAGCAGCGACATTCTTCCGCCAGTGTTATGGGTTCATGGAGGTTTTCTCTTCTCAGCTAATGTTTCTTTTTTCGGTTTTCTCCTCGTTTCGTCTGTAATTACGCATTTTTCTACTTAACTCGGAGGACCACCACCTTATTGTAACGCTTTCATCAGCGATACGGTTAGTGACGGCTGCATATTTTCTTCTTTCTGTGTACTTTCAGAAAGATGCCTTTTCAGCATAGATAACTTCTACGCCTCTCTCCTAAGAATAAAGAAAGAAACAACCCCTATGAATTTCTTCTCCGACCTTTTGAGAAGAAAACGGAACACGTCAGTGTGGTTTTTGTAATTGACTATATTTCGTTAGTAACAACCATCAGAGCGTCCGCTTATTCGCTATGCATTTGTGTCCATGTTTTTTTTATTTTTTTTTTAAACCTGCAATACGATTATACTACTTAGCTGAGATATACATTGTTGCTGTGATCGCAGTTGCTGCGGATGACATAATATATCGCATCACTGTACCATCCTGATGAAGAAGGGGAGTAATGCTCAGTCTGAATCTGAAACAACTTGTCATTAGAACGGTTCTCCGCCCCCTCCCCGTCAGAACTATCTCAAATCGGATTGTAGTTCTAGCTGATAGTAATTCTTATTGTTATTAAGAAGAGCACAGTGAATGGGTTTGCACCTCCTGCCGCGTAGTTCCAGGCAGAGGAGTGCAGTGGCCGCTGTCACAGCATCAGAGGGGCGGTGCACAGGCGAGCCGCCGTGTCCCCCAGCTCCAGTGTCTTGGGGATTGCCTGAGAGACATTTGCAAAACGTCTTATCCGTCAGCCAATAGTTCGTGCTTTTGTCTTGAGCCGCTGTGAATTATTGATGCGCTGCGTATGTGGAGACGGACAGCGACCTGAGAGAGAGAGAGAGCGGAGTATGAAGATGAAAGAAATGAAAGAGCGCGGGGGCTAAGAGAGCTCCATTATACCTCCGCAGAATGGCGCCTCCTGGGATAGTGATACGTTGTTGATAGGGGAGGTAATCTTTAGTTACTCCCTTGCGTAGGTCGGGTTGGGTTTCGTGGAGTGTGAAGTGCATTGGCATGGACGTGGCTTCTCCACGACCTCTTCCTTCCCTAAAGTCGACGAGGAGACACAACATGTCCCTTTCTTAGGAGTAACCAGCAGCTAGAGGGGATTGGCAAATAAAGGCTGGAAGGGGTGCTGACTGACTGGGACCACTGCTTGCTTTTAAAGTGACTTGCTAACAGCCTCCCAACAACGCACCCTGCCAGTCGGAGGGTTTGGGGATTCGCTGCCTACCTGGCGAGATGAAGAGACGAGGAGGAGGTCAGAGCCGCGTACTGTCCCTAGGGGAAAACTTTCTGGTTGTCAAGACCATCATGTTGGATGGTGACGAGCTTTCTCGCTCATTATTATCTGTGCGCGATTCTGACAAATATGTCTGCGAGAGGACGGCACGTGCTAAACACAGCGTAGCTGACATGGCAACGGACTTGTGTCGGAAAAGACGGGTGCTGCTAGCCGGGATTTCTCCCTTCCTAAGTCGCTGTAAAAGCGTCGACTGGCAATTCGGTTTGGTGTGATCCAGCACTAAGTGCGCTCTTTACTGGGTAGCTTCTCCTGCAGATGTAGCACGCATCATCCAACCAAAGCAGTTTGTGCAGGAAGTAGGGTATGACGGCAGCTTTATTTCAGCTTTAATGTCTGTTGATGCCTCGTTTAGCGGCATCAGGAACAGGAGGGCTTAGATGCCTTCTGCAGTCGATCATACAAGATCTCTCTTTTGTACTCGGCATCTGCTTATTAGGTCGTGGATGTCTCGTTTACTAGCATTAAGAGAATATTCGCTGCCATCTCTAGCCGCTCATACGTCACTTTAGAGCTCATGAAGCGCTAAGGAAGTGAGATGAGACGTGGATCTCGTGCAGTCTCATGAAGAGCGGAGATGCTGCTGCTGCACGTAATCAGCGGCTACGCACGCACGTGAACGTAAATGCACGCGCGCTCGTATACACATACATTTGGTGACATTTATGAGTGGAGGGTTGAGGGGTATAAAACCTGGAGGTGTCGCGGGGAATGAGTTGGTGCTTTACACCGAGCCGCAACTAAGGCTGTATGACAGCAAAGTAGTCGTCCCTGTAAACACCCATCCGTGGATGGACCCCTCCCCTCCACACACACAACGGGAGGAGTTTGTGGAGAGAGCATGTTCTAAGGCATGTAAGCTGATGTCGCCAGGAGGAGGTATGAGAGCGGTGATAGGGAGGGGCTGGTGTTCATGCTGAGTACTCATGGCAAGCAACACAACAGTCGCCTTGTGTGTTGACTTGGCGCTCCCTACACTAGCTGCTTTCTGGCATATGTCCTGCCCACGGACACACTTGAGATCCTCGTTTCCTTTCTGCACCCGCGGGTAGCTTCGACTCACGTGCAACTTGCGGAGTAGACGGGAAACACTTGATGGGAGAGGATTTTCGGAGCACGTTTACCCTTACTTTGCGGGTGCTCCACACAATTGTCTGCTAATTGAGCGGCGGGGCTGGCCCCTAGCCCAGAGACAGCGGGGAGACAGGGAGGCACCAGCCCCAGCGCCTAGCATTAACTTCCTATTGAGAGATCAGGGGATAACTCGGGCTTTGGGACATGAAACCCGCATTTGGCGGAGGGCGGGACAGAGGACGGCACACATATCACTATCAGCCATGGGGCTGCCTCAACAAAAGCTCGCGGCTCTTCACATTCAACAGGCAAGGAGTCGGACAATGTGAGGCCAGCCTTATTTTACGGGGCCCTCGCCTGTCGAGAGCGGCTTGCCAAAACACACCCAGAGCACGCTTTAGGTGGCGAAACCACCCGTCTTGCTGACAAAACTATCGCTTTATCCACCTTGATGTTCCGGCTTGTTCGTTTTCTTGCATCCAGATCTCTTCTGCACTTTCTCTTGTTAACCACGTCCTTCCTCTACCACGTTTCTTCCCCGACTCCGTTATGAAGGGGAAAAAATCCCTCCTATGCTCAGATTTAGCATTTGAAATAATATATTACTTCAGGAATATGGCACCAGAGATTGTTTACCGCACACACACTTTGCATATCTGTCAACTTTTTTTTTCACTGATAAACCTAGTAATGGTAATGAGAGCGGTGGTAGAGTTGCAGGCTGAGGATAAACCCAGTAATGGCAATGAGGACGGTGGTAGAGTTGCTAACTGCTAAAAAGAAAAAGAAAAGGCATGAGAAAAGGAGCTCTAAAAGGGGAAGAGGTTGGCGTAAAAGACGCGTATCAGGAGAAGGACGAATAATTTAGACCAGTAGCTTCCTCGCGATTGCCCGTGTCAGGATCTTAATGTCTCGATGACGTCATGTCTTTGCCGTTGCATTTAACAAGTAATAGATCAGAAATAAAAGAAATTTAGGTAGTAACACTTTAAACGCACATAAGGTACCAAGTTACTTACTAAAGCCATCTGTCAATGTTTCATGAAAAGTTATTTGAGGATGAGATAATGGAAGTTGTTTTGAACGCTAACTCGGACAGCTAAGCATTAACACGCGTGCACAATTAACATCTCAATATAGATAGAATGAAATCTTCTCATCATATTTTGTTATTTCCACGATGACGCAGTAGACGTCTTAGTCTCTATAATTATATTGTTTTATATTATCAAACTGATGATGAGATATTTCAAGATGTTTTCACGACAGACGCTATTTCTGACCACGTGTGTTTTTCTAGAAAGGGGAGGTGGATCTATACAAACGAATGTAGATTTTGCCTTCGACAAATTTTGCAATGTCGGTTACACTTTGAGACAACGAGACAACCCGTAACGGTGAGCAAAAAAAAAAAAAAAAAAAGACAGTCGCTAGTCTTGAATATAAGGCTAGACTGAGGGCGTTCAAGGCTATCTGTTTTCTGGTGTCTGTAGCGAAGATGGTAAAGGAAGGTTAAAGGTGGCGAGGCACGGGGCTAAGCAGGTAGATATATCGTTGAGATACCCACCTTCCATGTTGTTGCTGAGGCTTTTGCTGTCAGCAAGTGTCTCTAGACGAAAAGCACTAGGCGTGGAGATTGGTCACGCGCACGCACGACGATTTCAACGGCCCTACTTGCATCCTAACGCTTGCCCCGCCAGACTGGCGCATCCATGTTCACACGACTCCTGCATTAAAAGACAGTGACATATTGGCAGACGATTTAGAGCTGCATGGTAAAACTGCCAGCACAGTTAGCATGGGTGGAGGAAAGGAAAGACAGACCAAAGTAAGGAGGAGGGAGGAATCAAAAATCGAACGTGAGAGAAGTTTGAGGGATTTGATGGCGGTATACATCCTCGCTCATGTGCGCGGCACTGTATTGACATTATTGCTTAATCACTCATCCATGGTCCTAAACAGGTGAGTCTGGCCGAGGGGGAAGTGGCTAAATCACGTGTACTCCCTGTCACCTCACGGCTATCTGACATCCATCGTTTCCTCATCACCGCTACCTGTTCAAGCTCCATCAACGCCGAGCCCGCGCCTCCCGCCTGCTCTATTTCCGGTGCAATCACAGTCATGCGCAGTGAGGGCTGAAAAGGGTACAAAGGCCCGGTGTCGCGTAGCACGTGCAGCCTGTTTATGGAAGCTAGTGCATGCTGCTCAGGTAACGCCGTCACCGCTGCTGCATCTAGCATCTCTCCATACAATGGGCTCTGTCACTGCCGCAGGTTCCAATCCCGGTTAAAAAAAAATAGGACAAGTTCTTGCTCTCATTAGTCTAAGTCACTCGCTGATGTAAAAACATTGATATCGTTGCAAAAAATAAGTCCGCGCGCGCACGCGCACACACACACACATTTTTTTCCCCGTCTATCCGTTTGTATGTTTCCCCCTTTACTCTGTCTCGTATTATTGACGTGCTGTTGGCTGCTTCTTTAATTTCTTCTTAACTCTCATCTTTCATTTCGCCCAGTCATCGTAGATTTGGTATCTAGATATTATATCCTCCAGGGCGCGCGTGCACTCGCACACACACACACGGACGCAGACGTACGTGCAAACGCATATCTCTCTTACCTGGGCCCGCGGTAGCCTGACAGGAAGGTGTCTAAAGCACACTACTCGTCATCACGGGGAGAGAACTCACAGGAAGCGGACGTTTCCTTTGTCAGCCCGCTGTCGAGTGCCTTCGTGATTGGCGCCGTACACGGCTGCATCAGCTCCGGAATCGGCAGAGCAGCAGCATTGACCGGGCCTCACGGTTTGCTAACATCATTAGGTTTTAATTGCATTGTGGACCATTTCTCTGTCATCGAGCTTTGTCCCGCAGTGCAAGGGAATCGACTGAGCCTGTTTGGTGTGTTTGCCTCGGTAAATGATATTATGTTTTGTTGCACGCCGGCCTTTTTGTTGTCGGATTTTGCTGACGATCAAAGCACGTTAGAGAATCATTCTATTTTTGCCCGATGTGATGCCATTCGTTGAAAATATCGGCAGGGGAAGCGACTCTTTCAGAGCTAATATGGCACAAACATCAAGGATGTTTGCGGTGACCGGCCAAATTCGAAAACATTTTGATGAATATCTATTTTATGCCTTTCGATAGGTCAAGCATTAAAATATTTATGTTTTTGTTTTATTCTTTTGTTTTTTTGTTTCTGTGCTGTGCCTACATTCGTAAATTCTGTGCTGCACGAAGTTTTTAGTTTTTATATTTAAAACAAAATTATCCTAAGGTTACAAGATCTAGAAGCTTTCTGTAATCGCCAAATGATAAATTTATGAGATTTGACAAGACATCTTCACATCCCCTCCTCACTGTCTTCCAGACTTGCATCAGACTGTAGACACGATGCCTAAAGTTGAGCCATGCGTAGTGTTGGTGTACATTTCATGTTGACCAAAGTTCCACTGTCCCGAACCGTCCTCCCCAAACCATTAGTTTGCTGTGACTTTCGCAGACAACCTTTTTCAAACTTGGTCGAATATTCGACATATTCCCGGTTAAGAAGGGCCTTTAGACACGGTTTGGCATGTGATAATTTCTGCGACGGAAGGAATGATGTCCGCACCTGGGTTCTGTGAATGTAGCGCCAGTGTTTCGTAGCCACTGAATCGTTACGGTGTGTAATAATGTATCGGTGTTGTTTTCTCGTTTTCAGCATTGAAGAAGACGAGCTGTTGGACCATCAGATCTCCTCGGGTCTGATTCCTCTCAAAGACGAGAAGAGCTGCAGTCTGCAGTAAAATCCATTTCCGCTGCCGCTGCAGATGCAATAAGGTCAAAGGTACGTAATGACATATATCCTGGGTTAGTCATTTATACAAACGAGACATGGCGCTGGTCATATACCTTAAACACACGTGTCGTACGAAGCAGGAAGGGACTTTTCATTAGCATGTCTGGCGTTATGTTCAGGAAAAGACTAGAAGGAAATGAGAAGTTGAAGAGCGGGTGAAATTACAGGATTTCATGTTGGATGATTTACGCGCTACGACATTGCTTCAAGAGTTGAAGTTCTTGTTGCTCATTTTGATCAACACTTTGTTGGTAGAGTCGATAAAACCAAAAATAGAGTTAGTGCAGCTAAACCAGTGATCCCCTCGTGCAGCGAGGTGCCAACAGAGAAAGGTGATGTGCTGTGAAAATTGAAGCCGATGTCAAGGTCCACCATTGATGACCACTGAAAACTCTGAGATTGGACATATATTTGTTAAATAAAAGTACAGTTTATGTGCATTGAAATATTGAAAACTCTCTTTGTTGGCTTGAATTATGATGCGTTCTTCCATTTTCCGAAAAACCATAATCAAGGACAAAGTCTGGTTTGGTTGGTTACAAATGAGTTAAAATTGTTTCCCCTTTTTTTTTCAGGTAAATGGATAACTTTGTCATGGAAGGAAACAATGTCCAGTGTCTTTTTTTTTTTCTCTCTCTCTACCCGACAGCGTGGAATCTCGCCTGAAGAACTCTGCTAAAGGAAGTCATATTTATCCCTTGCTGTCCGTGCTGTCTGCAAGCTTGTCTGCTTGTCGTCTCCCATAGCTAATGCGTCTTACTACGAACAGCACAGACACTGGAGCGATGAGTGCAGCTCATCGTGAACCTAAAGACCGCAGCCTGGTCAAGATATACTTAATGCTTCCATAGAACCATTCGCATTTACGTTAAGAAAGCATATTTATGTAGCTTGCTGATTACGAACGTTGTTTGTCCTCGACACACGAAGGTATTTACTGGGATGTGAGAGCGCGTCCTGTTGCCGGACAGGGTAGTGTATTTATGTAGCTTGCTGATTACATGTGGTATTTGTACTCGACACTCACTGGAAGGTGAGAATGCGTCTTGTTGCCGTACAGGGGACTGCATTTATGGATATAAGCAGAGTCATCTATTCGTGCCTTGTAGCAGCACAGCTTACTGTCTGTGGCACATTTCCTGTGCTAGCATCGCCGCTTGTAAGGGGACGCAGCAGGAATGTGTCGAGGAGTGTACCTCAAAGCAGTAATCAGACAGCATGAAGGGGACAAGCCGGTAGGAATCAACGTTTTTCCCTTTCATGAGGTTTTTACATATCGGGAGTGGAGACGATCCGATGGTCGCTCTTTTGTCCAATGAAATTTGGTTTAAAGTTGGAAAGCAAGAAATATTCATTCACTGTAAAAAGGCCTCTTACGTTGTCTCTACGAGGAAAATAGTTTTTAGAATTAGCGTAATTTTTTTTTCTTAGAGAGTAAACATGGTTTTATAATCTTATTGTACAGACCTACCGTCAATTTAGCTTGATGAAATGAAAACCCATTCCAGAGTGTCCGTTCTGTTGTCGAGCAGTGTCATATTTATGTGAGATCAGGTGTTTATGAATTGTCTTCTCTTGGCGTGGCTACTTTCATTATTTCTTTTGTTTGTATTTTTTTAAAAACTTGAAACATATGTGCAGATAATGAGATTATTTATCTCCATTTTGCAAAATGTTTATGTTGGTATATGATGTGTTATGATATATCCGCCCGGATGTCCCGATAGTCATGTTAACCCCAGTCCTCCGATCGATGTTTTGGGACGCCGTTTTAGATGAGATCTTTCGAGAGACTCTTCAAGTTGAGAATATATTACTTATATCTTTTTCACACGTTTATGATTTGTTAGTTGCCAGTAAAATTATGATGAATTCTTTTACGGTGTATTGGTACTATAACTGTCGGAACAAGCCAGAACCAACTTTCTGAACCGCCTGTCATTCAAATATATCATCATGCTGTTCTCTAGTGTGCCGCGGGTCTTAGCTTTTAATTCAATATTGCAGCCAGATATTATGTTTAGGATGGATATTTACGCTGACCACAAAGCATTTCAGTTGAAATAGTTGTTGACGTGGCCACCACGAGCACGTTCAGCGCCATTGCTACACCCGGGCAGGAGGCGTCTGGCTGCAGCTGCGGCCTACCCTGACACAAGATAGAAAGGGTTAAAAATGTAGACAATGTTTAAGTGGAAAATCACTCTCTAAATAAGTTTTACAGTATGTAAAAGTATTTGCTATGCTTTTGCATGCGATAGCCCATTCTATTAAGCAGCAATTTTATTTTTTAAAAACCGTAGTCTTTTTTCCACGGCGGCCTGCTGTTACACGAATCCCTTTCGCAGAATTTAAAGTAACCTTAATCACGAACAGTGTACAGTTTCTCGCAATGAGATTATGTCTAAACTTTATGCTAAGAGACCCATGTTCGTGGGCAATTCCAATTAACATAAAGTTATGTTGAGGAGACTTTTAGAGCGAAGAGTTCAAGGTAGAATCTTTCAGCTTCTTCTTTGCGTTCGTTTGTACGGGTGGGGGAGGAGGAAGGGGCACAGAAAGGTAGTCGAGGTCTGTTACACATGTCTTTTTCTTCAGTCGAACTCTGAATATGTTTTGGTGCTGGAATTGAAATTCTTTTCCTGTCATGAAAGGCCTCCGGACCATAGTACTTGTATTGTCATTTCTTTGTCTCTTGATGATCCACCGACATGGAAGTAAATGCTTGATACAGTGTGTTGCCTTGTTGTCTCGATGATCTTCAGGCTAGCAGGCTGGAAATTGGATGGGTCTGCTTACCCACAAAGCTGTTGACCACCCTGATCTACACCCGTTTCCATTTCCTCCTTACCACAAGTCAAAATTCCTTCCTCAGTGCTGCTTTGCTGGGTGAGGTGTTGTTACTCTGCATTTTTTTCACTTTTATGTACATATGTCTGTGCAGTTATATTTATATATTCCATAGGATACATTTCAGACCAAGCAGGTAAATATTATGTAATATGTTCCCCTGTAATATATCTGGTTTTGTCTCAGCACAAAAAAAGAAAAGGTATTGTTCTGCATTGGTACACGAGCACACGTGTGTGCGTGTGTGTGTATGCGCGCGTGTCGTTAGAAAAGGTCGGATTTTTAATTTTTAATGTTTATACTAAGTATGCGGAATCTGTATCCCTTACTCATCGATGTAGAATGAACAAGATATCTCCTATTACATTTTTTGTGTATATCGGCAACAGATACTCTTCAGCAATGATTGACGCAGGAAAGAAAAGTGTCTGATAGTATTGACACATAGTGATCCAGAGTTTAATACACTGACATGTATGTTACTTAGATACTTAAATCTTGTCTGTTCGCTTATTCGGAAATATCTCAATACTTTAAAAGACGTTTTGGTATGTAAGTCAATGCGCTGTTTCGATAACAGTATAGTGTTAGTGGAACTTTTTTTTATTATTTTGAGCTCTTGGCTTTAGGCCTTTTCATATATTTCCTTTTTTTTAACCTGATAAACTCCACAATTTTTAAAACGGCGACAATATGTAATTAACTTTCGCTTTGAATTGTCACTGGTAGCTGCTTTATAAAGCAATGCTTCAAGCCAACATCACAAGCCAGCGGAACACTAAACTGACTAAAGCTTGCATGGCTGAGAGAGAAGTGCATCTTGGGTGGAGGAAGGGAGTAGGCAGTGGGTGTCCCTCTGTTGGTGTGTCGTACTCGCTCATTCGGTCAGCGCTATGGTCTGTGGTGTCAGGTCAGCGGTCCTTAACGGATTCTGCCCGCTAGTACCGGCTTCAGAAGTTGATAGTATCACCGAAATAATTGTACGTGGAATGTTTCCCTGCAGCGTCAATCGCATACGGAGCATGTTACCATGGGTTGACATCGCCGGCACAAAAGTAGCCGCTTTTAATGGTGACAACATTGTGTAACTGTGCTTTTGATGAAAATATTGTCGGTGCAATTTGCTTCAGCCGCGCGTGTCGTGGATGTACGTGTGGGTGCGGTTTACCTGTCCTGACTTTGTGCTGCTGTGTGGTGGCGTCCTTCAGTTGCACCCTAACCTGCTAGTGCTATAGGCCGAAGCAAACCACATTGAAACAATTTGTACTACCTTCTTATTTCTAATCAGCGCACAAGGTCATATTTTAATTGGTATTTAATGTTCACAGCCTGAGTAACTAGCGGGTGTACTGTTTCATTTAGTCCTCGGTTACTCGGCTCTTTCGAGCGTGCAAATAGTCATTCTTTACTTATTTGGTTTATTTTTAGATGATTCGCGTGTTTGTAATAAATGTAGTTAGTCTCTGAAGGCGCTACATAAGGCCGTCTGAGTCCGATCACTTTGTATTGGTGTCAAACACAAGCACAGTGTCATACAACGTCCACCCAGCTGTCCTTCGCACTCATCCATGTGCCTACATCCACATACTATACACCGATTTATTCAGAAATAAATTAGATAGTTTTATTCTTATGTTACTGAGCTTTAGAAAACAGGTTGACATTTATTTATAGATTTGTAAGTCTTTTTTTTTCTTGAAAGTAGCGCTGTAAATCATGTAGATGTTCTTTGCCGTGTCAAGCGTCAGCCTCAGCGAGGGGCGGACCTTTGACCAGGACTTGTATGTTGATGACACAAACCGTATGCTGCGCTGCCTCTACTGTCTGTGCATGTGGCATCTGTTTACAAGGCCAGGTGCTTTTGCCGTGAAAAATGTCGTGATAAAGCCGTAGTTGCAGGCTCGGGGTAAGGCACTAGATCCCCGCCTGCCACTGCCTGTAGCACGTCGAGTTACTTGATGAGCTGAACTCACTGAAGATGCGAGGCAGGTACAGTATTTCTCTAGTTCACATCCAGGTTGTCATTGCAGAGTCAGTAAATGTCGGTTTTGCAGCGTCTGATGGGCATTAATTTTACTGTTACTGGTGATAGCACGGATGCACGGATGGAATCTCAATAATGGCATTGAAGAAGGAAAATGCATTTGAATCACTATATATGAAGAATATAGAAGCTTATGGTTGTAACGACAAGCAACTTTTTTTCTAGTTTTATAAAACTCTCTTTGTCAAAGCCAGTAGGTGTTGTATTATTTTTGCCAGTTTCTCTCCTTTATGCACTGTTTTTTATTTTTCATCGTGCACTGGAAACTAAAGTATTATAAAGTCTACTAAACATCTTAAAATGGTGTCACTGAAGTTTATGTTAAGCCGTTTGCAAGGACAGTGGAAGATCTTATTGAATTTCCTGTGCAAAAAACCGATGACCAAAGTTTTTTTCTGCCTACCGGAGAGCTGCAGACTGACTAGCCACGGCAGCGTTGAGCTTCAAGACTTTGCTGAGAGCAAGAAGTAGAAATGGGAGCAAGTCAAACAGCTGCATGAAAACAGAAGGGGTTGTGGGAAGGGGATTTGGTGGTAGAATTGTGTGTGTGTGGGGGGGTGTTGGGTATTGAAGACCCTTAAAGTTCACGGCTGTATCGAGGCAGTCATGTCTCTGGAAGGATTTTTGTATTTCAAGTGCGTCCTCATTTCTTAAGCTTAAGCTGCAAACACGGAAGTGCAAAGTAGTATTCGTGATCTTGGGGTTTGTGGCTTAGCCATGGAGTGGTTCTTCCCCTTCCCCCATAGAGAGCTCCAAGCCTTTCTCTCTTGTTCTGTTCATCCCTACGACTCCCCGTCTGTCTGTCTGGTTGCCTGCCTCATCGACACTTTTACATTTCTTCACTTTACCTTAGCTTCCTTCATACGCTTCCTCCACTCTTCTACGTGTTCTTGTAGCGCTGGCTAATGCTCATTGATTTTAAATTATTCCTTAGCAAATCCCTTTCCATTTGAATGTTTTGCCCGTGTCTTATCAGTTACAATTCCTCGTGTTTACATTGCCCTTTAGTTCGTCTTTATTTCCTGTTCATTTGCAATGCGACTTTTTTTATGGGCATCTTAAGATGTTGTTTCTGAACTCCTCGTCTGTTCTGGCAAGAAGCACAGATTCTGCTGTTACCTCACTCACAAGGACAGAGATGACAGTCATCACCTCCACATCCTACCAACCACCACCACTTGATTGATGACAACATGGCGGCTAGATGCGAGATGGGAATCGCTTGCTTTTCAGCGTGCTTCTGCAGAGGTCATTCTCAAGGCCAGTGCAACAAAGGGTCTTTGGGCGGCACTCACTTGACTGTGACCATGGAACTAGCGGCTTTTGATCCGCTTTGGCTGCTGAGGCCACTTTTCCGTCCGCACTTCCATACTTAACAATAAGCTTCCCCGAAGTAGGAAGAGTGCTGGGCAGTCGGGCCCGCGTGGTTCTAAGCCTGGCGCAGACTTTCCTGTCAGTGCATTTCGTGCACATTTGCTTGACCCCTTGCGATGTCGGCCATACTGCTGTTCCTTGGAACACAACTTTTCTGAAAAAGGGAAAGTGTAGTTAGGGGTGGGGCGATTTAGGTACCCAGGAGTGGAGAGCTGGCGGCTAAAAGACTTTCTTTTTGCTAACGACTATCGACTTCTTGTATATCTGACCACTAACGTTCTGTATCTCGATTACCTCTCTTGTCCCAACAGTACTGTTTCTAGTTCATAGATTCTGTGGACTGCGTTTATGTCAGCACACAAGTCATAAACAAGTCATGCCCCGCACACAAATGTCTTTAAAAGGAGAAGGCACGTTTGTTTTTGTTTTGCTGTTTTTTTTTTTTTTGGGGGGGGGAAGGGGGGCTTTGGGGATGGGGTAGGGGTCGTGTTATCAGGAAAGAACTTGAAAGAAGCGCCTGGCAACATTGCGACTGCTGTCTATATTTTTTACTGGAGCACCTTGAGCCTAGAGTAGAAAAGAAAAATCACTTGTCCTAAGAACAAAGAATTGACCAAGACACAGTTCTACATGAGACGTTTGAAATAATCATCTACAGTCGCCGTTGTGGGAATCTCTTCATTTTTTGATAGGTGGAAGGAGGACTGCGAGGGCTTCCAGCAGAAAAGAAGTAGCGCCGAGTGACCTTAGCCTGTTTATCAGACGCTTGGTGCAAAGAGTCTCAGATTTTCCCGACATTCCCCATCTAGAGCAGAAAGAAGTCAGATGAACATCGCCAGGGAGGTGCTAACCTGTTAACCCCGCCTTCACAATTTGCACGAGGGTCGCGCACGGCATTCAGCAGGAGAGGGTGGACTACAGACAGCGGTACCCAGGTCAGCTGCGTGCGCAAACAACAGACACGAGAGGGTGTGATGAAGAGGCTATGCTTGATGACCGGACTGGCTGGCTGGCGCGGTGCCAGACAATGGCTGCCTGCGTGCGGGCGGGGATGAGCGGCCCCCGTGTGCTAATCCGACAGGCAGGATTAGACTGCCGCTGCCGGCCGGCCGGCCAGCCAGCCAGCCTCGCCGGGACTTTCAGGCGGTGGGTGGGTGGGAGCGGGGTGGATGGTGCCAGCCGACACGCAGTCAGAGTTGTGACGCTATCCAACTGTACATTCTAGGGGATGGGGGCTCCTAGTTACGCCACCATTGCTGTTTGGTGCGAGGGGCATGGTAGTGGTGTCGCGTGAGGTCCATGCTGGGATCGTCACCCTCGTCAT
Organism: Pomacea canaliculata; assembly: GCF_003073045.1. Lineage (NCBI taxonomy): Eukaryota > Metazoa > Mollusca > Gastropoda > Architaenioglossa > Ampullariidae > Pomacea > Pomacea canaliculata. The sequence continues at coordinate 19,640,235 of NC_037597.1, forward strand.
GTTGTTAGGATGCTGGGAATCCCTGTGCAGGTCGGGAAAGCTTGTAAATTGAGGGGATTTTATATCGCAAATGTCTTAAGTCGGAAAGCGAACGTTTATAATGCACTAATAGAAAAAAGGATTTTAAGTCTTGGGAATTTATCTGTTGTTTTTTTTAATCGCTTGGGTTTTTTATAGCAGCTGTAAGAGTTATATGTCGTGAGTTGAAACTTTAATGATGCTGACCGTCATTTCTTATCTTGCTGAGATCAGTTCGCGTTGCGTGTGTGTGTGTCCACCCTTGCTTGCTTAGAGCTCTGCGTATATAGGTGGCATAGAGGGCATCCACTAGAGGTCCCCCTTTTTGTGTCAGCAGCTAGCTGACTGAACCTGTTGCAGGTCAGTTTCTGGTCTTTTAGTTCTGTCTGCTGGTCTTTTCTGTGTTTCTCGTGGCTGACTACGTTTTCTTTCACCATCCGCTGTGCAACGAATGGCTATTTTAGATGGTACCTCGAGTTTCGTTTTGCACACATGCCATAGCCATCTCCTTTTTTTAAAAACAAAATATGGTCGCCATATTTGTGAACTGAATTCGTCGACCACTGCTACACTTTTCTCTTTTTTCCCCGGGATTGAAAACATTGGGTTTTTGTTATGACAAAATTTTTAGATTAATAGGACTTCGGATGTCTGGAGTCTTGGTGGAAGCATAATTTATGTAACGCAAGAAAATATATGTATTTTATGTCGATACCTTTTAAATATAATATTTGCCCTCTGCCTGAATTTCAACATGTACAGTCGTATGGTATGCCAAAAACCATTGCTTTTCTAAGTCTTGTCGTGATGCGACTTCCTCTCTATGGAAAAATGTGCGTTTACAGTAAACTTTGTGTGTACAGACCATCTCGTTATCTCACCGTGGTCTAACATGTGTGGTGAGGGTGGCGGCATAAAGAGGGTTTGTGATTCATAACTAGGGGGAGCTTTGTTTAAAAAAAAACCCAAAACATTCTGTCACAAAGTGTGAGAGATAGCGAGTTGCAAGTGTATAGCTATGTCGCATTATAATCTAGAGCTGGATGTTAAAGGCTGGCTCCTTATCACTTTTGAGTTGATGTACAAGGACATTTTTACCTCTACTTTTTTAATGTGAAAAATATTTACTCAGCATTTATACTTGGAAGCATCATCGCCTCCCATCCATGATCCATGTTTGTACATTTGTTGCCCGTGCTCAGCGTGGTGTGCGAAAGCTTGTGCTGTCCTCTCAGTCTACTTTGTCGTTGTTCCTGTGTACAGTGTACACATCTTGTGCACTTGTGAAGTACTGGTCACCAAACACAGAGACCTAACCCTCCAGTTTACCGTGTATATCAAGTGGTCTTAGGTAGACTTCATACACAGGTCTCTGTCAGTATGATCAGCGTGACTAGATTTCGGCTTCAACAAATAAACAAACTCTCCATGTTTCGCTGTTCCTTGCTCAGAAGGCCTGCGCTGGTGCATAATTACTACTACTGCTTCGTCGTCGTCGTCGTCTTTTTCTTCTCAGCAACTAGCAGACCAAGTCTCTGTGGATGGAAACGTTGCGGACGTTGATGCTCTGTTGGCTGTAAACACTGGAGCCAGAAGATCATTGTCGTCTATGAGACCAGAGATTGGATCATTGGACGGAATCTTGTTCACTTGGTGCTGCTAGAGCACGAGCTGCCCTGACTCTCCAGTGACTGCACACCTACATTATGTCAATGCGAAGTAGTTCTACGACCTTTTTATTTTCTGGTCCCCAGTGCCTGGAGCATCGTCTAGTCGGCTGCCGTCTTTAACTATGTTAGGTGCAGCGGAAGCTTGTGTGCTAGCCTCCCTTTCAGCTACAAGAGTATGGTACATGTGGTTACACCTCTCGTGAAGTACAGTGTACAATATACTACCGTGAAGACATTTAAGCGCTTGTTAAAAGTGTAGTAGGGTGCTTTTTTACCATTTTGGGGTAGAGAAACTCAGTGCAAGGTAATATTACACAAAATGTGGGTGAATCCACCCCACTTCTGTTCTCGAGATATAACACCAGCAGTCACAGACAGAAGTCAACAACACAAGAAGTCAAGACTTGTTTACGATATGTTTACGTTGTGAAGTCGTATTAGTGTACAAATGTGACGTCACTTCGTTTGTCCTGACGTGAATGTAAATACCTTGGAAGAAAAAGACGCATATTCACCACCCTTACTCACCCCTCGCGAACTCAACTTGCATCAGCTATGGCTGTAGATTTTCATTGCAGCCTGAGATTATGTCTGATACTTTTGTTTTTAGTGATGTCTTTTGGGGGAGCAAGAAAATTGTTTGTTTTAATGTTTGTCTTATTGTTTATTGACGTAGTGTGTTTTGCTTTCTTAGCTGGCATTTGTATGTGGCGCTGTCGCTGTGTTAATCGGGGATAAAGATAGGTGTACAGTGCATTAAAATTGACCTTCGCTACACATTTAGTTGTCTTGTAGTCTTTTTTGTAGTCAGATTTGGGTTTTTCTCCTGGCACACTCTTGACATTGCTGTCAGCCTCAGTAAAATTCCTGTAAAATCCTTATTTTCTTAGATATGTCCCGGACATTAAACTGGTGTCCACGTTACTGTTTTCTTTCTATTATTGTAGGCTAGGCAAAGTCTCGTCAATGTGGGAATCGTGTGCCTGGCGAGGAAGCCACGCTCAATGCTTACCAGAGTCTTATAAAGCAAGTCTGTGAATGGAAAGTGTCCCTTGGGGAATGAAATATTTGCTCATGCTGGCGCATTCAAAGTCGTGATTCTGTCAACCCGTGTATGCCACACTTTGTTGTGAGGAACTTCACGAGATTTTCTCATGCGATTAATGATGCAATGAAATGGAACTGAGAAAACAAACTGCAGTGAAGGTTAGCTGTGATCATAGGAAGCAAACACGCACCTCCCTCCGCTCCCTTCCACCTATAGCCCCCCCCCCCACACACACACACGCACACATGCAAACACAATGAAAAGAAATATGCTCAGGTTTTTTTCTCTAGTGATATTATTTTTTTTTCTCTGTATAGCGTGTGATGTGCCATGCACTTCTGCTCTCTGATTTTGCTTGGTTAATTATTATAATGAACTCATTATTTTAATGTAATAAAATTGCTTTGCATCGCGGTTTTTTGTGAGCACCCACACTTTTCATATATTTCTTCTGTGTTTCTTAGTGATCCCTGTACATAATAAGTGCTATTTTATAAATGTTATATTTACACATATTGGTCGTCACCAATTCCGTCTGAAAAGCTCTTCACTGTTCTCCTGGTGCTTTGGTTGTATCGTCTTGGCGCAACTTGCTAATAAAGCACAAAATAAATATTCTTGGCGTTGACTTGGCAGTGTGTTGATGAGTGTGTGTGTGTACGCCTGTCATCGCCGTGAGTGGATCATATCACTGTTGCCAATGAATCCTCGCCTGTACACTTGAAGAAAGAAAAAGCAGGACAGTGTGCACTTGACTGGTCAGCGAGAGTCCAGCTGTGAGTTGTGTCAAAGACTTTATATCATCTTTGTTTTACATCTTCCACTTCCCTCGTCTTGTCTTCTTGTAGCTCACAGTTCCCGCTGCTATTTGTAATCGCCAATGTCTTGTTCTCCTTGCGATTGTTGTGAACCCTGCGGTCTCTTGGAGCGAACAAAACTTAAATAAAGTTAAAGTAACTATAGCAAACAACAAATTTCTGGAAATTCTTCGATCTGTCCTCAGCTTACCTTCTTTTTGCAATACCTCCTTGGACTATTTTAAAAATCCCTTAAACATGCATAGCCGCTCCCCTGCACCCAACAGTCAGCCAGGAAGCGGAGCCGTGCATCCAAATCTACCCAACCACCCACGTACCCGTGTTCTGAAGAAGCGAATATTCAGTGTCGCGATTTCATTGAGCTCAACAATTCCATGCAAAGGCGAGGAAGAACTGCACTTGTGTAGACGAGACAGTACAGACTCGCACTTCGTCTGAGTGTCGGTGTCGGTGACTGCAAGGCTACCTACCCACTGTGGCTGGCAGAGCAAACAGCGGAGTGCGCAGCCTTATATTCATGTACCCGATGTAGGAGACGTCACGGCGCGAGGCTAGGAGCATTGATTCCTCACTTTTGTCGGCGGGAGAATGTCGAGCGTGGTCTGTGCTCGTTACAATGGACGCCTTTCACACGTGGAGATGCCGGGCCGGGATGAGGTGTGTGCAGGCATACGCTGTCGCCGGGGTCTGCAGACCACCAGGCCAAAAATGCCTTTGGACCGACACCGTTGTGGGGCGCTGGGCTAGAAAGGTGTGGGAGAGGGCGGTGAGAGTAACTCCGCTGTTCTCCTCATCATGTCTTGCCTGTTTCTCACCCACAAACTCTACCTCCCCCCTCTCTCTTCCCCCCAAATCCCTGTCACCTCTATCCCCCCACACCATCCACCACCCTGCCACTCTTTGGATGTGGAACTGTGTGTTTGTAGTTTGATGACCCTCCCATTTTCCACGTGTACTCCGGCTGCACTTTAGAAAGGTCATAAGAACACCATCACAATGCCATCATAGCGCCATCTGTCAGTTGACGGACGGCGTTGACGTGGCGTCGGCCGTTCGGTAGTTGCGTCATCGCGGTTGATAGCCGTGGAAGAGTTCGGAGATAAATAAATGCACGTTCGCCGAATGTTTGTCCCATGTAGCAGAACTATCATTATTTCTGCGTTCGCACATTTCCTTCTTACCACCACAGAACTTACATCCTTCTTAGTGATCTACATACCTGCCCTCCATTTCTCTCTCTTTTCTTCACCTCCAGGTCAGGAAAATATTTTGTGACTCGTTAACATCCAGCTTTCCACAGAGGCTCTGATCGCGACACAGAAAGGTCGAGGCCATCAAGCTTCAGCTCAACATCACATCTGATGTCATCTCTGGTCGATATTTGTGAAAACGCTCAGGATAACAGAACTAATGTCAGTGAACAGTCTTGTCTCTTCATGAAAAATAAATTTGTTCTGTCTTTTGATTTTCGCCTTTTGATTCAGTTGTTTTGGGGAGAGATGGGTAAGGGGAGGGCGGGGTTGATCCGGAAAGGTGTTACACTCACGGTGGGATCGACGCATCAATTTAGAGGATGACGAGTGACGTGGCACAAACAAGTAAACAACCACACAAGCAAGAACTAGGTCCAACGGTAATAAAGCGACCACCCCACCTCTCGTCACCACACCCACCATACACTATAAGGACACATTTTGAAAATCGTAAGCTTAACACACTAAATGATAGTTTGCCCAGTTTAGTTTCATCCATGACGTACCAACAGATCACCACCAAGGTCACATCCACCCGACTCCAACCCGGGCACCTCCAAACAAGGATTCATCTTTCTTTGATCTGTCCAACTGCAATGCCAATGTTTTATTAACCCCATGTCAGCTCACCACTGCTGGAATGGTTCGCTAAAGGTTAACAGCTTTGAATCATCACCAAGAGCTACTCTGCGCATGCGCAAGATGGCGAATTAGTATATCGTTCAGCGAGAGGCGAGATGACCGAGGCTTCGGTGATTACAAACTCCAAAGGTTTCCCAGAAGCCATCCTTTGCTTTTCCCGCCGGCCTCTGCTTGTAATTCAACTGCAGCATCAGACGCAGAAGTGAAACAGTCGGGTTTGTTTGTCTGCTTTTTTGTTGTTGTTTTTTTTTCTGGGGAGGAAGGAGGGGGAGTGATGCATTATACAAAAAATCTGAAGCTGCTCGTTCATTCGATCTTTTGCTTCCTGCTTGCAATTCTCTGCAAGCGCCATCTGTTTGCGGGGCTGTCTGCTTGCAATTCTCTGCAAGTGCCATCTGTTTGCAGGACTCGTTGCTCGGCCGTGATGTAGTCGTAGTTGCTGGCTCGGCGCAAAACACCAAACCCACCCTCCCTCTTCTGCTTGCAACAAGTAAAAACCAAACCAACTTAAACTAAAACATTGCAAACAAACATAAAAATAGTTACCTCAGAACCAGAAGTTAAAAAAAAAAGTCATGGAGTCTCTTGCTCAGAAAACATTGCCATCTGCTTCTTACAATTTTCTCTCCAAGCAAAATTTTACAATAAAAATGAATAACATTTTTCTTTGATGTTTAATGCGCCACGCGTCACTTTTTTTTCATACTTTATGTTCATCTTTCCCGAACAATCTGAAAGACTTTTACAAAATACTACGAAACTCAGTTTCAGATATTTGCTCCAATCCTTTTTTGGAAAGAAATCAGTTTTGATATTCAGACGCACGGTCGTCAACGCATTGCAGAGGAAGGACATGGCAGATGGATATGTGAAGTTAATTTGACTGGACTCGAAACCTTGTAAATACATATTTACTTGTAAATAATGCTTATTTGTAAATACATGTTTACTTGTAAATACACGAAGCTAAAGAGTTCTGGCTTTAAGATGAACGACCCTGGGTCTGTCGTCCAAATTGCACTGCGGGGTAGGAAATGGCTGCTGTCCCATCTGTCCAGTGTTTCCCGCTTAATCAGCCCCGGCAGTCACCATGTGCCCAGCGTTCGCCCCCCACGCTCAGCACGTGCATCCCAGCATGGCCACGTGACTCCACGCGCAGGGGTTGTCGGGAGCGAAGGGACAATGATCTTCCCAGGATGCCCTAGGCGGGACGTTGGACGCCACAGCTGCACTTGTAATTTTGCCAGAAGACTCGTAGACTTGAGGACCTGGGTGATCTTCTGAACAAACTCCGACCATCGCTGCTCTGTGTGTCTGTGTGACGACCAGTGACATTTGTCCTCAGCCTCTGAAGACAGTGAGCTCACTGAAGCTAAATGTTTTGTCTCTGAGGGAGGAAAAAAACAAACACTCATCATAGCGGAAATAATTTTTCTTCTCGAAAGAAGACCCCCCCCCCAAAAAAAAAAAAGTGGAATAAAATGAGGATCAGAGTTCAGAGTGCTAATTAAGTACATGGTTAATTTGAACGGTAGACATTGTACAAATAAAAATAAAAATTTGAAAGCTATAAATAGTATGTTACAAAAACCTGGCTGAAACATGTAACCCCAGACTCCAGATGTTTCTCGAAAAAGTGTTTCACGGGCATGTTTGAAAGTCGGGATTGTCCGCTGATGGCCCCTCACATCAGACAGTTCCATGAAGATGATGTTGAATGACCAAACATGGTTTCATTGAGGGTGTTCGACCGGAGTCTGGAAACAGGAAGAAGGCGAATATCAACAGAAGTACGGAGATATCTTCTAGAAATGTTGCTAGTTGAGAGGTCGGAGAAGTGAGAAAGATGAGAGTCTGTAAAGAAGTGAGAAAGATGAGAGTCTGTAAAGAACCTGCAGCAGAGTATGGAGAGTTTACATTCTACAGTAAAGGAAGCCAGTAAAGAATATAGATAAGAAGTTTTGCATGATCTTGCTTATGTGCTTAGAGTATTAATTATGCTACAGAATTCTGCAGCTGTTGGAGGTTGTTGAGAAGATACGGAGGAAAGCCGGAAAAGGTGAAATTAGAATAGTCAAACCTTGATAAAACAAACGTATAGACGAATATGTAGCCTGTTGAAATAGAAAGATTGTGACACATCGTCCTTATCTTCCTCAGAACAAAATATGCAGTTCAGCAGAAGTTAGAAACAATCTTGTGTACAGACATCCCAGTAAAGCCGAGCACCTGGGGGAAGAAGAAACGGTAACACCTGTCACACCCACTCCGATGGATCCGTGCATTCAGTCAGGTAGCGGGACTAGCTTACGATCAGTAGAATTCCTGTCTTATTACAAGTTTTTATTTTATTTACAAACATCCAAGACTCAATTTTGAAAATACGTGATTCTAATTTTTGAAAAAAAAAAGAAGAGAAGGAACAGAATGAGATAGAAAATGAAATAAGAACAAAGCTATTGAAAGAAAATAATCGCATAAAATTTCATTTTCATTTCGAGAAAGAATGTGAATTGGCTGTCTCACGTTCATCCATAGGATTAAAACATAATGTTCCTTAGTCAATTAAACAGATTAGTTTCTTTAAAAAAAAATTTCGATTGTCCCCTCTTTTCTGTCTCTTTCCGAGAGTAAAAGAGAGAGTATACGTAATACGCCTTGTCTCCCTTGCATGGATACAGCCAGCAAAATACTTATTTACAAGTTCATCATGAAAGATATCTGGAGTGGACACTGGCAGTTTACTGCGATATTCTGACTTCATCATCGTGGTGTCACCACAAGTCACTTGACAACAGAAGTCACATTGGAGACCAAGAATCAGTGTAACTGTCGACTTCTACGAAAACATTAACATCTTACAGAGAATCAGGCAAAAAAAAAAACAAAAAAACAAAAACAAAAACCAAAAAAACAAAAACACCACCACCAACAACAAAACAATAGTTATTGGTCTGTCGTCTGATCAATTTGAAAATGGCTTTCTTAATAAATATTAGCCTTTATAATATCATAATCTGCACCTTAATTGAATACATATTTTTATTATTACTTCTTATTTATTGATAGCGAAGCCCTGTTCGTGAAGGATTTTACAGAAATTTATGAACGTTGCATTCAATATGTTTTGCCAAATATTAACATACGTTCAGCTACATTCCAAATATTGACTTTCAACCCCAGGACTAACTTGTCGCCGGGTTAAAAAGAAAGTCGTGAAACATCCAAAGTTCCGTTATGTTGAGCATGCGCACAATTCTGCCTCCCTCGGTCTGTTGACTGCCGGCCCTGTTCTCCACACCCAGCGAGCACAACCCGAACACGCGCGAGCCAGCACACGTGCGCTGCTGGGCCCATGGGCAGGTGACAAAGGGCGGCCCGGTGGGCCAGGGGCCGACTGATGACGAGGATTATATAACGTCAGCGTCAGCACGGCCCTCCCGCTGCACCTCGTTGGCGACACCGCCCTCGTTAGGCCGATTTGCAACCGCTTTGATTTATGACGCACCGCGCCGACCGTAATTCACACATCATGCGCGCGCCGGGGCCTCCCTCCCACGTCCCGTGTCACTGCGCATGCGTGGCCGCGCGTGCTGGGCTTCGGCGGGTTGAGCGATGGAGCGCACGCAACCCTTCGGCTGGCGCCGGGAGATCAGCGCGCTGTCCGTCTCGTCCTCATGTCCCGCGCGCTATTCTCGGGGCTGGCGGAGGCGACGGTGGAGAAGGAATAGCGCGCTAGCAACGACGGTCGCATGTCCATCGCGCTGAAGTCGCCGGCGGTCGTCGTCCTGACGTTCGCTACGGCAAAGGTTGGCAAAGGCAACGTCAAGGCTTTGACTCCACTGTCGGCAAGTGTGCAACTGCCAGGTGGGTGTGCGCAGACCCATTATACCCCTCGTCCTCTCACCACCTGCCGGCAATAACACGTGGAAATCATAGGCTTCGATAACTAATGATGAGCTACAGCGACGACGACGACAGGCTTTCATAACTAATGAGAATTGGGACAGGGGGGTAGAGAGGAGGGGAGGCAGGGGGTTAAACAGTCGTTCAGGTGACAATCTAATGATGTTTTGCATCACAAAAACTACCGTTTTGATCGTTTGCTTTTTTGTTTTAATCTTACGTCTCGTTATCCAAACTGACCAGTGGTGTAGTTTGTTTTTTGTTTGTTTTTTTTTAATCCTAGCTGATGTTGTCGGTCTTAACGTATATTTTAAGTTGTTTTTATTTTGTTTTCTTGTTGGTTTTTTGTTTTGTTTTGTTTTGTTTGTTTTTTGGGTTTTTTTTTTAATGTGCACGCTTTTATCCCACCCTCCTCTCTGTCCAAAAGTAGATATGTAAAAGTGATCGGGTCATTCTGATTCAGCCTCCTAGGTGCTCGTAATGTCCTGTCTACTGTGCGATATTCCTGGGACCTGTCCCTGACAGACACAGAGTAACACACACATGTTGATACCTATCACAATGCATAAATAAAATAGAAATATCAAAGCTTGATCAGTTCTTTTCATTCATTTTGGCAAACCCTGTTTGTATGTGTGTATGTGAGTGAGTTTTATGTAGAATGTATGTGTAGATGTGTATGTGTGTCAGTACATACATGTATGCATGCGTCGTTTGTGTTATTTAGGTAATATGTTGTTTCATGTTTATAAAGATTTATTTATTTTATAAATGTCTATTTGTCTTTGGGGGAGGAGTCCCATTCTTGTCAATATATTCTTGGATATTTTCCTCTGTTTGTAAATCATCATGGTCACAGACAGAACATTTTTGTATTCTTGACTCTCACGTGGGGCTGGTTTTTTCCCATAATTTTTTTCATTTCCTGATCTTAATATTTCCCAGAGCGAAGGACCTAGCTTGCAGTTGCAGGAGCAGACGGCACTTTGTGTAGAGGGCGCTCGTGTATTCATGTCACCAGCCAGCGTGTCTCGCGGATGCACGCGAATGTTCCAGACACTGGCTCGCACGGCGCGGCAGATGGAGCAGACCTGCACACCGTGGTGTAATTAGGATCATGCAGCTAATTACAATGACGAAACAGTTTCTTTGATCGTCTGGCCGATCAAAGACGAACCTGCGAAGAGCGCCCATGCGTGCGATGTCTGCGCGGACGTCACCGACTGAATGAAGAAATGTGTGTGAGGGGGAGGGGAATGGGGATGGGGAGGAGGGGCGATGAAGGAGAAAGGGAAGCATCGGTGTAAAAGAGATCCCGGGATGGTGTGGACCTCCAGTGCCAAGCCCTTTCATGAAATGTTTGTGCTTACATCTTCTACTTCTGTTTTTACACGTCCGCAAACATCATCCTGTCCTCAGATTCGTTTGCGTTGTCAAGGCTACGGCCGATGGTAAAGCACAATCCAGTGATATAAAAATAAGTTTATGTCATATCATCGAAATTTTGTGAATGAATATATTTTTGTGTGTGAGAGAGATATCAGCGGAACATCTGAAGTTTGAGTTTGTCTGTGTGTAAGCGCTCCCGCGTGCCAGTCTTTCTGTGTCCGTGTGTCAGTGGACCATCCCTCCTCCTCCTTCTCCTCCTCCTCACTTCCGTGCGGTTCCAAGCTCGCCCGATGTCCGTGTGTCGGTGGCACTCAGTCCCTTGCTGTCCCAGCTCCGGTCTGCTTATGTCACCAGGCACCAGCGGGGAGACTGGCCCGAGCGGCGGCCAGAGTTTGTCCTGTCCAAACACTAGACACAGTGGACCACTGCGCGGCCTGCCGACAGCTGCGACCAGCACCCAGAAGTGTTTTCAATACCTTCGTTCTACATCGCTCAACCCTTCTCGAGTCTCCGTGATCTTCGTTACATCGTGCGTGCAGGCATGCGTGTGAGACAGTAAGAGAGGAAGTGACGTGAAAGAGAGCAGGAGAGAAGAGAAGAAGAGAGAATAAAAGAGACGGGGAGGAAAAAGAAAGGGATGGATGAAAATAAGAAGAAACGTTAAAGAAAGGAGAAGATTAAGACAGAAAATGAAAAGAGGAATAAAAGAGCGGGAGAGAAATACGGATGAAGATAGCGAGGAAGGGTTGAAAAAATGAAGGGAGGAATAAACGAGAGCGAGGAAGCTATGGCTCGCATGCGTGTGTATGTGTGTGTGTACGCGCACTCACAGGTGTACAAATCTGCATGTACTTTTGTCTACAACAGTGATGTATCTCGCAGCCAGCTGCTTTGTCCTGGATGCAAGCACGAGATGGAGGATGAAGTGCACGTGTTGTTTGACCTGTGACGACAGATCGAAAGTTCGAGACCTACAAGACCACATGCTCAGGGCACAGATGGAGACACACAAGTCTTTCTCCGAGACAAACATCAAATATTTGTAGATATCTGTGTCAAGTATTCAGAAATAGAAATCAAACATTAATATAGGTCAGTGGAAATGTCAGTCGTTAAAATTAATGTTATTATAAATGTTGTTGTTGTTGTTGTTGTTGTTTATGCATAATTTCAAAGGGTTTGTTCAATAAAGAAGTCGAAGTCTTGACATCACGAAGTAACTCTGTAAAACACACTCACACACATACACGCATGCCGAGATCTGTTAGTCGGCGACACACCTCCTCCATTGGCGAACACATCCCCTCCCTGCTGCCCTCCGTCCATCCTGTAGTCGTTGAGGGTTGCCAGCCCTCGTCCGATGTAGGTCACGTCAATACACAACATCCATGTTTACCCCACGCTGTCCTCATTGGAGGCGACCAGGGGAGCTGGCAGACGTAGATATGTCCCCCCACTGGGCATTGCTGGCGTGCCTGGGGTCAGGGGCCAGCGAACGTCACGTCTGAGGACCAGTCACGGACAGGCGTCACGCGGACTCGGACAGGTTCGCTCCCCTCCTGGCGGCCTAGCCTTATTACTGCCAGCATTGAGCGTGCTCACCCCACGTGATCAGCTTCTTGGCTCGCTCGCTGGCGGGCTTTGTGGCTGGCTTCAGAGTCGCAGCCAAGGACGTGAAATCTGTATCTCTGTCTCTGTCTCTGTCTCAGCCTGTTCTCAGTCTTGCTCTTCCGCGTGCCACGTCTTCAACATCAAACTTCAATAGTTGAGACGGAGGTCTTACGACACCATCATAGATTGGTAGGATGTACATTCTTTAAAACGAGAAAAAAATGGTTTGAGGTGTCTTGTCATTTTCGTTGCCGTTCTTTCAGGTGGTCTATGTTTTATGTCTACATGCATTTATGGGGCGATGCTATAAATACAAATCGGTATTGTGAAATAATTCTTCACTAAGAGTCTGTAGACAACTGTCATATGTAGGAAAAGAACACATTTATATTAGAACACAAGGGTGAGCCTATACCCTCTGGTGCGTCCCGTTACAAGAACAGTTCTCGATCAGTCCACTCGCTGTTCAGTGAATTAAGGAGACATGAGCAAACAGCCGTTGAGACAGAGAGATTTTTTATTCACTTTATAGACCGTTGTTATCCAGAGGGTGTAACAAAAGAAAAACGCGTGAGAGATCCATATCAAAATATAATAAACGACATTTGAGTTTTGATATAAATATTCTAATAACTTGAAACTCATGACTGTGATAGTATTGGATGAGCTAGAAATAAAAGTAGAGAGCGAGCAAAAGAGAGAAAGGAAGAGAAAAAAGCGAAGAGTTGTCTGTCAACTCCGTTTTCTCACATGTCCAATACATTAATCCTAATTCCTGGTATCTTCAATTGTTTGTACCTCACTCAACTGCTCGGTGGTTACATTTCTTTCTTTATTAAAGTCTCTTACACCTTTCACCCACCTGTACCGCCTAGTTTCACCCATCACACCTGCTATTTTCGGATCCTCAATAGTGATGTCCTTTCTGCAATATTCATATGATGGAAAAACGAAGAAAGACTTTTAAGCATTAGCAATTTATCAACGCCTGTCGGCAGGTAGTGAAGTGTGGAGGTCCGCCCAGAAGCTCTGTAGGACCACAGCTGTGCCTGGCTCCTGTAGGAGAGAAGACAGCAACGTGCTGTGCGGTCTGTGGAACGGTCACGTGTGTGACACACCGAGATGGTGCTGGAGGCTCGTGGCTCCACAGGCCGGAGTTTGCTCTTCATAGGTACGACAATTTGCCAACGAGTATGAGCGGCCTGTTTCTCGATCTTTCTTCAGAAAAAGATGGCGGTGGAATGAACACGAGCAGACGTTGGAAAGAAGTAGCGTGACGTCACAACTAGCTCTCCCCCCACCCATACCCGTATCTTTGCGTTCGCCGCCTACTGTCGTTGTGCCCCAGTAGTTCGAGTAGAGACGGAGACAACACCAACGGGGTGCACAGAGTTTTTCCGGTCAAGGGGAGTCTACTCGCCAAGGAACGACAAGCCTGCGGAGTTTACACGGTGGGAGGTCGTCTGGCTGGCTGCTGCGATTAGTCGAGTCATTACGGGTGGATGCAGATAGCGATCGTGGTACCCCGTGTGGGCGAAAGTCCTAATTAGAGGAGTGACACTGACCCTACCTGAGCGGCAAACCTTTGAAGCCAGAGTTCACAGAGGTAGTCGCCTTCTGTATGGGTGTCAGAGAGAGAGAGAATGTGTGGGTGTCAGAGAGAGAAAGTGTTAAAAGAGAAAGATTCTTTATTGAAACATGATCACAGACTATATCACGGATTGGGGGGAAAACAGAAAAAAAAACAACCAAAAAAAACAAAAACAAAAACAAAACAAAACAAAAAAAGCAATGGCATCAAAATGTAACAAACACCATTTGATTAATAAACTTCCTGACGACGATATAAGAAAGAGACAGAGCGAGAAGAGGAGATAGCAAGTGCTGGAGGGGTGGAGGGTACAAACGAACATGAAGAGGAGGGGCGGCGATGCCGTTCTCATAATCATCGATGGTTTCATTGTCATCGAGTCTGTTTGGCCCTAGCAAGGTAACAGCTCTGTAGTTTTAACTGTCCTTTAGCAGTCTTTGAGTCAGAAGTCTTTTAGTCAATCAGTCATTTAGTGTAAAAGTCCTTTCTTCCTGCATTTCTTTTAGTGTGGGTCTTTATATTTCTCTTCAGCTTCACTCACCAGATCGCTCAGAATGTATCTCACTGCAGCTTAACCCACGCAGACTATCAAACTACATGACTTTCACCCACTATAGTCCTACTCCAATTTCTAAAATGCAAAACTTTACAAAAGTGTGAAGAAGGAAGTAACAAATTAAAACAAAAAAAAAAAAAACAAAAGAAAGAAAATCGTCTTTTACAATGTTAGAAATATGAACATAAAAGAAAGATAAACCTCATACCCACCCCTTGGGACAACTGTTACTACAAACATGACCCGACAGGTAGACTAACAACAGGTCTCTCAAGAAAGATTAAAAAAAAATCACCAAATCAGACACACACACACACACACACACCTCGATGAAAAGACCAGTTTCATAAAGCGCATTTATTTATTTTTTTTTTTTTATTCAAAGCTCTTCTTTCGTTTTTTCCCGAGGTTCAAACTAGATTCTCATGACCTCTGCGGAATCAATCACGATTAGCAGAATTGCCTTTTTTCTTTGTTTTGTCCCTCCACTTGTAGCTTTTTAAAATAAACGTAGTTAAGATATAATCGCCTTGGCTATTTCTCTCTCACATCCCATTCCCCTCCCTCTCTCTCTCGGCTGTTTCCGCGTGCTCAGTTAAAGCTCGGATTTCTGCTTGAAATGGGTTTGGTGTGAAACGAAGCATATATTTGGCAAGAGGTCACTGTTGTCTAACCCCGACCGTTAAGTGAACTAATCAAAGGTGGGCTGGCTGAGGAGAAATGCGATGCCGTGTTTTAAGGAGGATGAAGTGTTGTCACGCGCATGACGTCCTCACAACATGACGTGAGCAGTGTTCAGTCGCACGCGCACCGCACTTGTCTGTTGCTCCACCTCTGACCTTACATTCACCCTCATCCCTGCTGCATTTTTAGAGACACATCTGTTATTACCTACTTCGCTGTTCCCGTGGCAACTGTGATAACGACGGTTGTGCGCGCAGTCCGTTTTTAGAGGTTCTTTGACGAAGTCGCAAAAACCGATGAAATGTTAGAAAAGTTAGAAATCCTAGCTGCTGTCGACACGAGATCGGGGCTAATTTGTCGTATTTGTTATAGTAAACGCGATTTTTTAAACAATTTTACAAAACTGAAAGAAAAAACATTACAAAAAATTATCTAACATAAATATGCAATCTCCAAGAAAGCTTTTCTTACATATTCATCTTTACGTTATTATTATTTTCTTTTTTTTGCAAGACTTCATATGTTGGTGTCTTATGGGTAGAATACGAGGTCAGATCAAGAAGTGCAACACATCTACAAAAACAAATGTTGACTTTAACGGTGAACAGCATTGCAGCAGCTGTCACCACATCTGGAGGTCGTTTGTTTGCGTGAACTCCACCTTCCAATCCTTGTTTGCCATCGGCATGACAAATCCATGTTTCATGAATTAGACGACAGGATGGGAAAGGACGCTGACCTGAACATTTCATCATCACACTTCAGCCTCAAACGTGACTACGAAGACTTCAACGTGCAATAGACTGGCAAGCCAAGGAGCTGCCAGCCTCGTTTCTGTTCCCACCCGTGGTCTACAGAGTTGTCCTCTCCTGTGTGACACCGGCACTTTAAGACTCGTGGATATCGCGGGTTCACCCTCCTTTGTGACCCCAGGGTCGGGAACTGTGCGAACATCTCGAGCCGTACCATGGACAAACTTCGTGTCGCGTCAGTCGGTACTGCTTATGTCACTTCCGGTTGTTGCCATCAATGTCCCTGGTCCTCTGTTTGCCGCGCGCTCTTAGTTGTTTGAACTCACTACCCCATTTGAAGCGGGGAGAGAGAGAGGGTGGAGAGAGAGAGAAGGCAACAGACTGCAACTAAAGGCTCAAGAAAGGCAGCTATGGACGATTTCGGAGAGTTTTACATGCTTGTGACCTTCATTCAATGGTAGACCACTTCCGGTTTTGATGTCAGCTGTTTACACGCGTTCTTCGGCCATGACAGCTCTTAGAAAATTTACACCGTTACTAACTTCAAGTTTGTGGAGAATTCCAGTTTCTGTATATTATCTATATCACCGAGATCCTGTTTGACAACGTTTGTTAAAAGGTAAATTCAGAATAAATGTATTGAAAAATAGTGTCCCATATTAAGTTGCCCAGGACATGGACTCATCGAGATTGTTCTCTCTTAAAAGCAAGATAAGATGCGATGTAGAGGCGGTGCTTGCAAGACTATTAGTCTCTCTCTCTGTCACACACACAATAGACGAGAATACACCGGACAGACACACAAGTACATACACAACATCGAGTGGACGAGGCGTTGTGACTAGATGACTGGAATGTGTCATCAACCCACGTGACAGGACTGACGAGTACATCCACCGTTAAAACTCCCATAACCGAAATATACCGGTACATTGAAACCAGTGAACCACTCGTTGATTGTGGCGGCAACAATCACACAGGAACACAAACAAGGTCTGGCCAAGACTTAAAAACAAGAAGATAGTTTCCTCCATTTCTCTTCTTTTTCACTCGACAAAACTACATCTGCTACCCAGCCTATCGCCATGACACAACCTGGCAAACTTCAAAGTCCAAACAACATCATTCTTCCACACAAGAAAATGAACGAGCGAAGCAATTAACCATTTAAATAAACACGAGCGACATGGATACACCAGACAATGAACTGCAAATGGGGAGCAATCGACAAAGAATAATACACAGAAGGAAAAACAAACACAAATGACCGGGGCAGGATATTACACTAATAGTTATGGAACAAGTGACAATACGATCTTGTGTGGCCTGGCTGTTGATGGTGGAGTCAGACTTGGATGCCCGAACCACACCATCACAGGAAGGGGCCGCAATCAAGCCTCGTCTAATGATATAATAAAACACAATTTTTGTCATTTTGTTTTCTAAGGAAATAAAATCTTACATTATTTGTGTGGCTGAGAAAGGACATAGATAATCACCTCCCTCTTTCTCTCTATTTTTCTGTCTCTTATTCTCTCCTTTAATTTATCTCTCTCTCTTTGTGTGTGTGTGTGTGCATGTGATTACCTTTACATCAATCCACAGAAGCATCAGAGCAAGATATTCACAAGGCAGAGAGGAAAAAAAAAAAGAAAGACAAAAACCATAAACAAATATCAAAGATCAATGATTTCATCCCACAACTCACGCCTGTTTGCGACATGCCACAACCTAAATCCTTTTTGTCCCTTGAAATCAAAACAAAAAGCTTTTTTCTTTGTAAATTTTTTGCTGGCTGGCTACGCGAGGTGAAGCACTGGCTGCCATAATATTGTGCGTGATGGAGGAAAGGGACACAACCAGGTACATTTCCGCTCAGATGACTTCCAGCGGTGCACACGGTTGACGACACCTTTCATCAAGTGTAATTATGCATAACCGTCATGGCTGCCGACGACGCCAGGGGAAGCAAGCAGGATGGCTGAGAGAGCTGTGGTAGCAGCTTGCCCACTTGCCACTCACTTCTGCTCTGACTGACGCGATGTACGCATGCGTAAACAGCCCAACGCACTACCAACTTCACGAACTTTGACCTCGATGGTTTCCTCTGCTCAATTATTTTGTCTAAAATAAAAGCAAGCACCAAACTTTGACCCTAAACCTAAATTTTAATCTTAAAACTTAAACCAAACCCCAAAGCTATCTCTACCATTGATGTCAACCACACACACAATCTCTCCAGACAAACAAATAAACAAACAAATAGTGCGTGTGCACGACAGAAAAATATAAAAGATCTGACTGTGGCCATGACATACTGCTGCCAACTCTCAGCCACAGAACAAAAGAAAGGACAAGACTAAAATAAGTTCACCGCAAGAAAAGGTAGACAAAAGCCTACATGGGCGGGGTGGGTGACAGACAGTTTAAAATAACAGGCTGTTGACGTCATCAGGTAACCGATGGACCCTGACCCAGGACCCTGTCGATGCCAAGCAATAAGAAAAACAACGAGACAAAGGTCTTCTCATTTTGCCGGAAACTGATAGCAAGCGGCGATCGAGGGGGAAGATGGGAGGATGGAGGAATTGTGAGGGAGGCGTTGTTTCTGGTTTCCCAAAGCCACGATGGAAACGTTTCATCGCAAGGAAAAGAATGTCTACCTGGGGGAGAACAGAGAAAGTTCAAACGCGAGTGAGCGTCATTCAGTCACTGGACTGGAGCCTGCACGCACGGTGGTCTTAGGTCAACGACTAGCAGTCAGCTTAGTTCTTAACATCTTACAGACACTTTAGCTGACTGCTAGCACTTAGCAACAAGCTATCCCCGATCGTGCACCCGGCCCCAGGATGCTGTCAATGAGAAAGAAAAACAGACAGACAAGAGAGTTAACGTTTTCTAAACATTTTGCCGGAAACTGATAGCAAGGGACGATCGACGAAAAAAAAAAAAAAAAAAAAAAGTTGGGGGGAAACTGTGTTTGGTTTCTCAAAGCCAAAGCTAGAAACGCTTCTTCATTAAAATTATATTGCTTTGTCTCGTTAGAATTTGACAGTTAAAATTCGCGAAAGGGAGAGCAAGCTTTTGATGTCCTGGCGACTTGATTGTGGAGCAGCGGAATTCTAAAGAGTATCCAAGCGACTTTTTCCCTTCCCTCGCCTTTACGCTCAACTACAGTCCGCGCGCGCAATATCCGAAGCTGCCATTGTAAAAATGGACGCCGTTGTCTGCCCCAAAAAGTCATATTGGCCGGCCAGCCGACGAGCCATTGTCCCCGAGTGCGTTAAATGGCAATTTCTTGGATTCGCTCGCTGCCTTCCGCGTGTTCCTCTTTCAATGGCGCATCCGCAGCAACTTCCGGCCGCACAAAGTCGTTGCTCTGCGCGGTGGCGCGCAAGTCATGCAAATTTCCGCAAGGCGCGGGGGTTAGGGGTGAGGGGGGGGGGTGGACGATAGGGGGAGGGGTCTGGTTGTTGGGCTGGTCGATGTCTGCTGTCCCACCCTCTCCTACTCCCCATCGCTTCCCCCCCACAATTCCTGCGCATCTGTCCGCCAACGCCAAAAATGGCCGTCACGTTGTTTTGACGTTGTTTTCCGTCGACTGGCCGAGCAGAGCCCGGATGCAAGGACTTGAGTAGAGTGAGGCTCGGACAAAAAGACTTAGCTAGCCGAGACGACTCTCCTCGCGGATGCGTGTGCGTGTGCGTGCGATGTCCAGCAGTTATGCCAGTGCGTACGTCTATGCGTCTGCTTACGATGGTCGAGCTTGAGTATAATCGCGTGCGCATGCGTGTGGGAATGCACGTTCTGGTCTGTGAAGGCTTATGTTCAATTAATCGCGAGATCAAGCTTCAGTACTCTGAAATCGTCTGCATTAAGTCTTCCTGAGAAGAAGGAAGTGCAGCCAAGGCTTATGAGTGGGCGTGGCAGGAGCGAGGGAACTTTGGACCCATTCGTATCAGTTTATTCATTCGTCCCCCTTTCTTTTTTTCTTTTTGTGTCTTTCTTCTTTGTGTCTTTCTTTATTTATTTATTTATTTTTTTCCCGTTCTTTTTAGCTGCTGCTGTCCGGTCTGCACCATAGTGAGCATTTTAAAGATACTCTGATACTTTCTTTTCAAAATCATTTTCAGGAGTGTGTTATGCACACACACACACACACACAAACCTGTATGCACACTTCAAAAGGCAAGGGGAATAAAATAAAAAGAATCTTTTAAAGAACAAGTTCATTATTCGGGGCTTGGATGCACAAGACGCCGTCAGTTTTACCCGCTGGACCACATTTTAACTGATGGAAACAAACTAAAATATTTGTATCACCGGGTTCATTAGCAGCACAAGACTCCGCCTCTTACTCCCTCTGTTTAGTCTGCTCAGCTTTACTTCCCTTTGTCCCTGTGTCGCTGTGTCCCTTTGTCCCTGTGTCCCCGTGTGCCTGTGTCTAGTATCATCTAAACAGTGGACACCACGGACTCTGGTCCTGGGAGCTTGTCTGCGACATCAGGTCCTTACTGGACACCTGAATCTTGTGACTGGATGCCAGCACCATAACCAAACGGTCGTCTGCTTTCCCAACTCACATGATATTAAAGCACACGTGACTTCAAAAGTGTTTACACAAAATGAAGATGATTTCCTCAAGGAAACACTTGACACCATGAGCCTCTCCTGCCAGTCTAGTGTTAACCGATGTAAAATATCCCCAAGACCCCTTTCACCCGGTTCATTAAAGACAGTTCAGCTTCACCACCCCCAATCCCCTTTGTTCAATATGCTCAGATCCACCTCCATCTGTTCAGTAAGTTTGTACCCGTTACTTTTATTCAAGCACCCGAACATGTTTCGAGCGTGCTAACCAAGAATCGCATCTTTACCAAGATTAATAATTACTTGTAATTACTGATAGCAAATGTTTTTATATCTATTTGCCTTCTTTAATTAACGACACTGTTTCCCACACTTTTGAGCCTGGGTTCGTGTGTAGCGAGATAAGTATTACTATTTTATATATATTATTATACAAAGTCTTACAAGTGTCGTGGCATGGCGGGGGCGTATGAAAGCACTGGTGTACCTGTGTTCTTTCTTCTTTTTTCTTTTATTCATTGTCTTTTATTTCTCCCTCTTCTTTCACGTCGAAACGTATAAGACAAGTCCCTGGACAATACACAAAGGTCAGTGAAGATTTCTTGCAAACTAGGGAGCACTAGTCTCCCACGCATGCGCAGGAGAGGGTTTGGCGGCGCCTGCTGGCGGGTCACGTCTTTTACGCAACAACGACAGGTGCCCTCCCCTCCACCACCACCACCCCCATAGCGGGATGTCCCCCCTCCCTTAACATTCCGTGCCTTCTCTGTCGTGCCACACTGTCCCTCCCCAACTGGGGGAAAGGGGGGACGAGTGGGGTCACACCGGTGGTTCTCTCCCTTTTCTCCAAAAACCTGTTCTTGTGCCATGGCGCCATTTTTGTTTTCTCTCCATCAGCCGTGCGCTGGACCAGGTGATCGTCACGTCGACCACTATCCACTTGCTATTTTTAGTAACAATACAGTCTCGTCTGATGGGTGGTGTGGGAGGTGGTATAGTCGGTACAATCCTTGACCTCAGGGTTTATGGAGTACAAAACTGCTGACAACAGCTAACAGACCACCAACCCACCTACAACTGCTTTTAAACTGGCATTTCATTGGGATAATGTCTGTCAACAGAGTTAACCGCTGATCAAGGTTTAAAATAATTGGAAATGATTTCCCTGTATACAATGTAAACTACTTAGCAATGTTTCTAATGTACACTCGGCAGTGTTTGACTTAATAATAAATATTTGACAATAATACCATGTTTCTGATATATATATACACATGTACAGCTGTGTTTTGTGTAAAATCCTTGACGGTCACCTGGTTTGACGCACGTGCACTGAGGAAAGCTTTTTGGTGTTCAGTGTTTCCAAAGCTGAAAAAAACTTTGATGGAAGGAAGCATCCACCTGTCCCTACATCCGTGGTTATTGATACTGAGACGGTAGAACAGATGTAAAGTTTGAGGTAGCTCGGCATAGAGCTAGATAGATATATTTCCATGAAGACACCAACAGGGTTTGTAGACAGGACATCAGCGCCTCTTCCTGCCGAGAAACCTGAAGAGTTTGCGAGTTAGCGCCCCTTGTCCTGGAGTCTGTACATCATCGCGACCTAACAGCAATTGTTACATTCAATAATATTTTGTGTCGCTCGCCGTTTTCTCTATGAAGGATAAAGAGTGGTCTAGACTGCTTGCAAGATCATTGGCTTTCCACAAAGGCCATTAGGTCGTGAGGTTGTGAGCTGTCAGCACTGTCACAGACCCCTCTCACCCACTACACAATTTCCGGATGCTGTCCTCTGGTCTAGGTGGAAACAACTGGTCGCCAAGAAAAGTGTTTTTGCCATTTGATTTGATTTACGCACGCATCCAGAAGATATATAGATATGCATGTACACACAAAATACACACGCACGAACGTAGTACAAACGTAGAAACTCGAATGTGAATCAAATTCTCAGAAAGTGTGGTGTATATATATATACTGTGTAGATAGAAACAGATATGCACGAAATTTTCTTCCGACCTGTGGCTGCCTGTTATCTGTTGACCCCAGACTGTGTATTATCAGTGGACTGTCAATACCCGGCTCTGGGCGCCTGGGACACCCGCAACATTCTCTGAAGGGCGCGATGGCCGAGCGGGATTCTTCCACCAAAAACCCTGACAGGTGAGGTGTTGCACCTTGACTAGCATACAAGGACTACTTGACACGACGTTAGCACCACCGCCACCACCACCACTACCACCACGACCACCACCACCCTCCATCACCTCACCACCCCAGCCTCCAGCCCAGGGCCCACCTCGACTCTCGCACGATCCCGCCCAGTCACGTCCCCGGCGAGTTAGCGCTCTCCCGAGGGGCAGGAGGCAAACACTCGGGGGCTAGCGTGACACGCACTGCTGTTCCATATTTGGCGCATGCCGACCTGTGGGTCGTCACAACTGACACTGTCTCCTTCCTCGCCAAACACAAAAACCCTCCAGAGATTGTCATCGCAAACAAAAATCACGCAAAAGCCAATCATATTTAGAATTTTGGACTTTTTCTTGAAGGGAAAGAATTTAACAGGTGTGTTCAATGCAGAATAACGAATAACTGCGTAAAAGTTCAAATTCCAGTTTTTTATTTTTTTTTTTTTACACATAAAACCGTTAGCTGAGAGGACTGGCAAGGACAGTGACAACAAAGAGATGAAGAGGTCCAAAATGTTTCTTGGAATGAGGTCTCAAGTGTCCATCAATCGTCGGGTTTTGTTTTTAATGAAGAGTCGCACTTTGAGGG
The DNA here is from genome assembly GCF_003073045.1 of Pomacea canaliculata. Classification (NCBI taxonomy): domain Eukaryota; kingdom Metazoa; phylum Mollusca; class Gastropoda; order Architaenioglossa; family Ampullariidae; genus Pomacea; species Pomacea canaliculata. The sequence continues at coordinate 19,663,547 of NC_037597.1, forward strand.
TAAGAAAATGTGTGAGTACAGATGATACTCATTACCCACTCATTTGCCACACCCGCTTCCTACTTTGTACAGAGAGAATCTTCACATCTTTTGCGAGATCCTCCCCTGGGTGAAATGTAATGGATTTACAGAAGAAGGTGAATGTAAGGCATGCGCGGATGTGAGTAAGTAAAGCTAGGTGGATGATGGATATTAAGGAACATACCTGACAGATAAGGACGAGTACACCTCGGTGATATAAAAGTACATCTAAAGGATTTAGAAAGGTTCTCAGACGGATTAACACTCCACAAGGCAGACATTAGTCACTTTGACTGTCTGTACAACTCCAGGAGGCTGACTGGCAAGGGAGGAATCCCAAAGCAACGCCTAGAAAAAAAAATTTAGAACTGAAAATCCTGAGCTAGTGACGGTACGATGTTGATTTTCCTTTCAAAGGAATGAGATGCATTTTTTTTTTTCTCAGGACGGAGTAAAGTTTAGTGCAAGGCACTATTTTCTCAAATCTGGGTTAATAGTCCACCCCTTTCGTTCTTGAGATACCTTTCTACAAATATCACCAATACCAGGGAGAGGTCAATTCTGTTTCAACCCCCATTTATTTTTTTGTTTGTTTTTGTTTACTTATAATTTTCTGTTGGTCTAAAATTCAACTTGACCATGATCTCTAGCACTAAACATTTTCAGCTACGCCTCTGACAACATCTAATCAGGGTGTCTTTAAGAAAGGGGTGCCCGTCATCAACATTTTTATGGCTTTGTTTTTCTCTTGCCGAGTCCCAAGGCAAAGCTGGTGCCCGTGTTTCGACACCCGGCTGCCGCGCATTTTATTTATTTATTTGGTGACGTCTTCGTCCAGATCGTCTCCCTTGGACTCAGACTTGCTTCTCTCTCTTTCTCTCTTCCATCTCCCCCCTCCCCACTCGCGCGTGATGAGGCGCAAAGGGAGGCCAACACGCACGGAAGGGGAGGTAAACAGACATGGTGGCTGGGCGGGTAAGGAGGAAGGCCTCCAAACAGACGCGCATGCGCGCTGAATGGCAAAGGCTGGCAACGCGAGACTGGTCTCTGTTTGTGTGAAAGTATGCGGGGGTCGAGGCGCGGATTTTCACCGCCGACCCCGTGAAAAAAAAAAAAAAAAAAGACAAAAAATGTGCCGCAGCGTGTGACAGGACCAAGGTGTGCTGCCGCTAACCTGTTGCCATGGTACCGGGAACCTGCGACGGTCATCTGAAGCAACAGCAGGTCTAAGAATGTGTGACATTATTTTAAAAAAATATTGTGTCATTATTAATATGAATTCTCAAAATAGGAGAGAAAAAAAACACATTCTTTACTATCCTGACCTGCCTGTTGTAGAAATCCTCATTTCCATCGATTTTACAAATAACGAAAAAAAAAAAAAATTTAAATTAAAATTTTGCTGATCGGACAAAGTCTCAACAGAAAAATGTTTTCAAATTATCCGCAACTTTAATGGCGTCAGTAGACAGAATGTAGACCTGTCCATTATCCACGTGTGCTTTACTCAAAGTTAAATTTAATTTAATTCAAACTTAACTAACAGCGCTCCGTGTTCTTATCTCGCTAACAACTTCGAGTTCAGTTTCATGTTGTGATGGCCTAACCGCGAACTTGCCTCCACATCTCTATACCTCCGCCACGAATTTGAGGGCTGAGTTAGACTGACTAAGCAAACAATTGGCACAGAGACCGTATATCACAGTTTCCGGCTCACCTCACTTCTTTGATGCGCGCGCAGACAAGGAAGTAGGTTTTTGCTAGAACACACCACAGGACACCCGCATTGGACGCTGGGATTCCTTGACCTACACCCTGGACTGCTGACAGACCGTCCGTCAGATGTTGGTTACTCGAAGTGGATGTTGGTTGAATGTACATCAGTGCTTGTAAAGTGCCGGTAGAGGATGGCGGGTGGCAGAAACGATTCCGGAAATGGTTAAAAGGGAATGTTTTTTTCTTAAAGGGAATAAAATTTATTACACACACATGAAAGGAATATTTGACCAAAGTTTGACAAAGGGTTTATAGAAGGGTATTTAGGCTTTCTGAGAAACTGAAGTATTTTACAACCGGGGTTTGTATCTGTTTATTTTAACCCCTTTGATCACCAATGAGGTGCTTGTCACCAGTCTCAACATTTCAGTATCAAACAGTTTTGGGTGGCACAGCTTCTGGTGCTGGAACCATTAGGAGCAAGTGTCTTCTGGATACAAAGCGGGTCTCACGTTGAGAATGAGACCAGACCACATCTTCACTTTCATCAGGTACCCGTCTTCCTCGCCGATAACACTCGGTAGATGACAGAGGTCTGCGCTCTTCAGGTCTTGATTCTCACTTTACCACTCAGTCCAGTCGCTGTTGACTCATCGTTTGTTGATTTGTTTACCCTGGAAGGAAACGAAGGAAGTTAAAGAGACCTGAAAGATTTTTGTTAAAGGCCAGCTAGAGTGAAAAAAGCTGTCTGAATTCATTACAACATACCTATCCCACAAAACTGAACAAATAAACTGCTCTATTAACGAGAAACAAGCTCTGAACATCAGAATTCCTGATTGCATTTTGGATGTGAAGATTTGATTACCTGGTATCCACTAAGAGTAGACTCTCTGTTATAAGACCATCTTACCAGTTACTCGAAGCTGTTGCTGTTACCTTCAATGACCTCAGAGGTGAAAGTTTGTGTCAATTAACTGATCCCCCCCCCCCCACTTCACACACACACACACACACCTACCCCAACAAAAGAGAAAAAAAGGAAATTAAAAATCTTAACGAATGTCTGTGGCAGACTAATAACAGATTTGCTCTGTTGATGTCTCAGCAACTTTGCTAGATTGACTGTTGTTGGCCTTTAAATGACTGAGTTTATTTCCTTACAAAATATTATTTCCTTCAGCTGAGATCTTTAAAAGGTTTTTTTTTTTTTTCTCTCATCGGTAAGTTGCATTGTGTGTCACGCTTCTTCCCGTCTGTCGTTTCTCAACAAAGGAAATGAAAAAAGAAGAAAAAAAAAATGCAGGTGCCTGGGGGCGAAGGCTATCTGTGTGATTATTATTTTACAATACTTATAAAATTTAAACAAACTTAAGTTTATATTTTTTTCTCCTGCTGTCCCCTCATTCTCTCAAAGACACGCTGGTATAACGAATCTCAAATTTAGGAATTCTTGACAATCGTCTTCTATGGAATATTCTTTGTTACTGTGATGAGACTTGTTTGTCATAGGTGTGCCGATATGAGCGAAAGTATATTTATCCCAAACTTTTAAATATACACCTCACTTTAGACTGGCTGTACTTATGGCTGAGAACAACTGCGGTAGGACACCTCACCTTGCGAGTCACCTGTCCACAACATGCACAGGATGCATAAGGATGTGACACTAGCTTATTATTCTACCTTTTTAGTATAAAGCATCGTAATATCCATATAGATGTACTCTGACAGGTAAACAACAAACTTTCCATTTGTATATATGTGTGTTCTGTACTTGCTGATAAATATTTTTATTTAATACATTAGTCATAGTGATGCCACTGTCGGATGCCACAATCATTAAAATAAATATTCGTTCGTTCGTTCGTTCTTTCGTTTATTCGTGCACTTTGACTCGTTCCCACCACACTTTTCTCCGCACAGTACAACAGAGCTACACCAGTTCCAACTCCTCCTGTCCTGACACAGCAAACGCACCCAGGACCAGACTAATCCACTAAAGCCGTCGTCACTCGCCATGTTGCACGAGACGGACACCACCAAGAAACCCACGCATGCGCGTAGGAAGAGCAACGGATGGACCACGGAGAGTGGGGGGCACCTGCTATCAACCCTTGTTACTTTTTCACAAGACTGGTTGCCTTTTGCCACCAGGGTTCGATCCGTCGCGTGCCGCTTTCCTACTCTCGTGCGGTAGGTCCCCCCCGAGCGGGAGGGAGGATGCGAATTTACAAGGTTTATTTTCCGGGTTCCATTAATCCTTCACATCAGATCCATGCCTGGCAAAGACGGTGGAGGTGGTGGTGGGGATGGGGGAAGGGTTGGGGTTGTGGGACACGGCTCCGTCCCCCTTTACCCCACGGAGGGGCTGCGGCAGGGAGATAGGGCCCCTGGTCGTATAAATTGTGTCCCGCGCCCCTCGCGCCGCGCGATACCATCGCCATAACGCGCAAATTTACGCGTCGTCTGCGCCGGCGACCCGGAGCGTGGCAGCAGACGATAAGGCCCCGAATGGCAGCCCCAGCGCCCTGGCCCCAGCGCGGGGTGGGCGACACGACGTGGCCAGCACTCGCCCCGAGGTTATTACACTTGTGAATGATATCGCAATATTTCAGCCATCTTCCCTCGCCTCGCGCCGCGATTGCCTCTCGCTGTTGATTGGTTAATTAAGCTGCGCTAGCTCACCAGGGCCTCTTGTTGCTTTTGTTTTCATGGAAGGCGTGAACAGAAATAAAACTTCCGGGGGTGGGTGAGGGTGGGATGGGATGGGGAGGGAGGTACCCTGGCGTATTCGCGAAGAATGGCTGAGAGTATAAACAGCAGGACGATCTACACCCCAAGAAAATACCCCCAAATGAGAGGAAATCAAAACAACAGATTCATTAATCACCAAAGGCACAACCTAATTTAATAATTGTAAGTGGTTTTAATTAATAACTAGTTTAAAACAGCAATAATTAGCTGACATATTTCTGTGTATGTGCACAGTATATTTTATGTATTGAAACGTATGTAAATGACAGACTCTTCTGATGCCAGGAAAATTGTTTCTCTTTTTTTTTTATCTGTGTGTGTGGCAGGGAAGGTCGAAAAGTTGTAACAAAATTATTATTTTACGTTTATTATTTTATTTTTGGATGATTTGGCAACCTCGCCAATGTGAAATTTAAAGGCGGCAGTTAAAACATCTCCCTGCACATTTCTCTGTCTCTGTAAGGATTTGTTCTTATAATTAAACACATGTTTATTGTGCGAGAGGTTGTGGATCATTTATCTTGTAGCAGTGCTCTCTCCACCATTTGTTATTTTGTTAATGAATGTCTGAGGCTGCAACACGCACCTTGTACATACACACCTTGTACACACCTTGTCTCCCCGCCTGACAAACAAGTCCGAGCTTACATTGTGTTTTCACTGCGTTTCATACCCACGATGATGTAACACTAGGAACACTGGTAAAACAAAAAAAAAAAAATAGTCATTTAGCTGAAATTCTGATACAAAATGTCCACCTCACAGCTCGCTGTCAGCACGAAATTCTGTATCCATGGAGCTTAATTCTCGTTTTGAATTTTTATTCTGTTATCATTGGGGAAATTCCTTATTTTTCTCCTGCCTTACAAAAGGTTGTTTGTCTGCGTGTTCCTGTCTGCAACTGATCCCACCTAAACTTTCGTCAAACCAACTGATTACATTTCTAACCATTACAGAAATGCGACCTGTATTCCATCTTCAGAAATAAGTTGAGTAAGTGTAGGAGGGACTAGTATTGTACACACAGAACACAACAACTAGCCAATGATGATGATGATGATGATAATTGATGATGATTAATAACAATATTATCATTTTATTTTCGCCGTTACCTACTGACAAACGCGGGCTAAATTTTCTCCTTCTCTCTCTCTCACACACACTATATCACACATACACAAAAACAAAAACGCACAAGCTCGCGCGCGCACACACACTCATACAAACCTCCCCCCACATACTCTCTCTCATGTTGCTGCTTATACATATGTACACACACAATATGGGATTATGTATTAACATGCGCATGTTCGTGGTTATACCTGTGTCTACCTGTGGGGAGAGAGAAAAAACCCTTTGAAGTTTATTAGCCAGTTAAAAGGGTATCCTAGAGACAACAAGACGCGCGAGCAAGCGTCTGACCTCAGACAAGGACCGACGATCGCATTTTATAAAAATGTGGAGAAAACTAAAACAAACCGCGGCTAAAATGAACCCGTAAGGCGTGAGACTGTAATCAGGGTAGAAGAAGACACCCGGGGTAGAACAAGACGTCCGGGAGGAGGGGTTGGGAGAAGGGGAGAAGATAAAGACACCGTCAGCAGAACGTGCGTCCGTCGGGTAGCTCTCTCGGTACCCGTATCGTCTGCACACGCCTCTCCGACACGGCGATACCCCTTTCCCCGCGTACCCCATTTTCCCTTTCATTCGGTCGCTGCCTTCTCCCAGTCAAGTCCCGGCACTCTTCTCTTTCTCCCCCCTCCCCCCTACTTGTTTGCCTCCCCCACACCCTGTCTTGCCGCCACCCGCTTTTGTTTGCCTTCTTAATTTCCAAAGCAAACTTTCATGCCGAGTTCTGCCACAAAGCAAACAAGCCATCCGACCGACATTCACACGACTGTTAAGACATGTCGCGAAAAATGGAAACCGCTCTTGGTGCCTGGCTAGGGACCCGGGCTCTTCCTCACTTTTCTCCTCAGTCCACCGTGTGTGCCCTCGTGAATAGCGCTCATCTCGTTACCGGACAGCAAGGGGGCGTAACGCGCGCTGCTCTCTTCCTCTCCCTCCCCCCACCACCCTTCACGATGCAGCATCTCCACCCCGCTTCCCACCCCGCTTCTCCTGCACATTTCTGACTGGCTTCAGATTTGATGGAAATTATTGTTTCTTCTTCTGTTGCAATATTCATCGTGTTCAGAAATATTGGCAGGATTCCAGGGATCCATTTGCGTGACCTCGTGCACGATCCCTTTCCGGTTGAGGGATTCGAATCTGGCTGTCTTTGAGTCAGAACTCAGACACGTGACCACAAACAAGAAGGATGACACACGGTGTGTCAGTTTTAACAGTTTGCTGGCGACCATGACAGAAGCGGATACACGGGCCTGTAGTAGTGGGTATCGTCTACTGTAGACTACAGTCAGGGTATCGTCTACTGTAGACTACAGACAGGGTATCTTCTACTGTAGACTACAGGGTATCGTCTACAATAGACTACAGACAGGGTATCGTCTACTGTAGACTACAGACAGGGTATCGTCTACAATAGACTACAGTCAGGGTATCGTCTACTGTAGACTACAGACAGGGTATCGTCTACTGTAGACTACAGACAGGGTATCGTCTACTGTAGACTACAGACAGGGTATCGTCTACTGTAGACTACAGACAGGGTATCGTCTACTGTAGACTACAGACAGGGTATCGTCTACAATAGACTACAGACAGGGTATCGTCTACTGTAGACCACAGACACCCTGTAATAAAGCATTTTCTGCAAAATACAGTTCCAATTGTAGAAGCTCAGTTAACACCTGCAGCATCCCAGAGTACCAATTCGCACGAGCTCTATTTGGGATCACGTGACTTAAAGCAACACGTGCATCAGGTAGGAATAGCGTAACGGACGGGGAGGAAAAATCGCACATTTGTTAACGTGTGAAAGTCAACTTAGACAATGGTGTGTCACAAAACTAACATCATCCTGACAGACACGCAACTATTGTTAATTAGTACACAGGGATTCACGACAGATGAAAAGCTTACACGAGGTTACAGGCGCGTGCTATTCCAGTATACCGTATCAAGGATGCCGGGTGGAAGTTTTCAATACACAAGACTGATGTCCACTACATCGTCCGGATTCTCAAATGCTGTACTGGGATACACAGCTGTGTGCTTGATACACAGCTGTACCTTGATACACAGCTGTACCTGACACACAGCTGTACCTTGATAAACAGCTGTACTGATTTTACTTACCTGCGCCATGTTGCTCAACGCTGTATACTATCTCTGTGTCGGCTTGTCGAAGGTTAGACTACTTGACTCAAACAAAAATTATTAATGACTGGATCAACAAAAGTTATTGGACAGAAATCAAGGATGATTTTCCAGGTGAGTTTGTTTTTTTTCCAACAGCAAACGGTCTTATCTTTGGAGTATCAGCGATGACAGATACGATGATCCTGGTGATATTCGACTCGTGTGTCAACTGAAGTGACACGGTGCGACAAGGAGTGAGCGAAGCTTACCCTCTCCACAAGTATTAACATAACCGGACGTGTGTATGTTATCACCCTGACACCAGGCGGCACCACGTGACTCCTTCGCTGGATCTAAGCTCTCTGCGACCGGAAGCTCGACTTTTACTAAAGAGGAAACGGCCTTTGTTGCCCATTTCATCATCGACGATCGTGTGTCTTCTCACCCCGTTGGTGGATTGCCTTGAACAGTCCTGCCGACCTCCACAGCTTTAGTTCCATCTTTGACAGGGACATTCAAATGACAACCTCGACATCAAATCACGGGGAAAAAATGGAGAGATGATGTTTAAATTTTCTGGTAATGAAGAAGCTGTTTTAATACCCAGGGTGATCAGGTTAAGAGGTCATTCAATGATGAGAAAATTATGTCCTAAATGCAAGTCACTCCTTGCTGAGGCTGATGAAGAGGTGAGGACCAATCAGGACCAACCATCCTGTAGTTCATTATGAAGCAATCTTTCTCCTCAACAGGTTGGTGTCGCAATATTCACACAAAACAGTTCAACTCAAAAAGCGACGGAAAATATATATTGTATTCAACACACGGTGCCCTGGCAACATCCCCTGCCCATCCCCCACTCCACTTACACCCATTCACTCCTCCCTCCCCCAAAACAACTCCCACCCCTCCCTCGCCCTCCCTCCTCCTCCTCCACCCGTCATCCCTCCCCCGTCGACGTGTTCATTTCGTTCCTCGTCAAAGAGTCAATATTTGCGCTGATATCTAATGCTGTTTAGCCGCTGTCCTGCTGTCTTTCACCTCAGTCTGCGAGCAGTCAGGCCTGGCAACAATCGCCATGTTTGCCGAGCGTGTTCGCCGCGCAGGAAGTCGCGCAGCGAGATTTAGGCGACTCTCGCGAGACTAATTTATGCAAATTTGTTGTGGCTCCTTGATATTAGACTGGTAAGCTGCGCACAATGGAGGCAAGACCTGTAAGCTCGTGTTAGTCCTGTTGTTATCTTTACCCGACAGTTTGCACCCAGCGTTCAACGGCGGCTGAGCCCCGGAACCCCTTTCGTGTTTTCGTTTTGTCGAGTCCACAACGGCTACAAGGGATGTTGCTCAGGGAGCAAGAAAAAGACAAAGACATGTCACTTGGCGAATTTAGAAGGTTTGTAATCGAGGCAAGCATAATTCTGTCCAGAAGAGATTAGACAGTTGCCTGAAATAATAAAAAAAGCAGAACTGTAATGAATCCGGAAACATATCAGTCTACACCTCAGGAAGATACAGTGTAGTTTAAAAGTTTAAAATGAAGCCTGAGGGATGGAGCAGTTAAATATAAGGGTCTAAAACACAAACATATATTGAAAACAGAATTTTAAAATAATTTTAAAAAGCTACTCTTAGAGAGTAGACGGTTGTGACTGAAAACTACTCCCTTCAGTACAGAAGAAGGAACAAGGAACATTCCATGTCTGTAGCGAGATTTGAGATGTTGTACTGGGGTGGAACTCTATTCACACACCAACTCACATTATTTGTTCTTAAATATTATCTCGAGTGAATAAGATTTCTTAATGACTCTCGTCGCCTTGTAGTATCCCCCTCAACGACAACTCGCCCCACTCGCCCCCTTCTCGACAGGATTGCTCTCAGCAGGTACAATCCTCACCCCTCCGCCCCCACCACAACCTCTACATCTCGCCAACATCTCGCCAACATCTCCCTCTGTTTGTGCACAGTTGGCTTCATCTAGTTGCCCCTCAGGAGTTCTGACCAGATGCTGTGCATCATACAGAGCAGGCTACTAGCGACACCTGCGCCACAACTCTCGTCTTCACAGCAAGGGGCTTGAACTCTGTTCCAGCTCACTGGCCTCGTCTTGAGCCGACGACAGAAAGAAATGCCTGAACGAGAAAAAAAAAAAAAAAAAGCAGAAGAAAACGAAGCACAAATAAAATAAAATTGTACTGAGAGCAAGATGGCCGCAGAAGAAGATCACGGAGGAGTTTCTGGGCGCCATTACAAGTAAATAACAACATTCTTTGTTTTTTTGAATGAATGAAAATCAGTTGAACAGTTGCAGCCTTATCATCAGAGTGATAACCATATTACTTAATGCGGTATTTAATGTCCAATCATTTGTCTTTCTTATTTTATATTAATTTTTTTTTTGGTGCCTTATTTGCGTGACCCGGAAGTGAACTGTTTCTCACTTGTAGCCTCATAAACTAAAGCCCTCGTTTCAGCCTGAGAAGCAGAGCGTACCCTAGTGTGTATGAGGCAAGAAGTATTGATGCACGCGGTCCTGTTTGCTGGAGTCACATTGCAGGATTCTTCGACTCAACATGGCGCCCGACTACCATTAACGGCTCTGACGTCACGTGCACTCGCGACTTGTAAATCCGTTACGGGCCATGTGGCGATGCTGCCTCATTGTTCCGCCATTCGCCACGTATCACGTGCTGACGACGTTGATGTGGCACCTTTGTTTGTTCGGGGTTTTTTATTTGGTTTTTTTAATTTATGGGGGCGTATGAGTCACATGACTCGCCATGATCGCGTTGCTGGTACAATTTGATCCTCGGTCTTTTGTCCTGTCTGATGTTTTCAATAATAAACATGATCTCCCTTTATCCCCACAACCTGGGCCACCCTAAGGTGTCCACTTTGGGCAACAACGGAGGTGCTGACGATGGTAAGATAGTCACGAGGCAGACATGATGAAAATATGACAAGATGACAGACAAAAAAACGAGATTCACTCGACCATTTAGCTGTTCTAGTCTTGAGGAATTGTGCGAACAACAATTTCCTTTTTATTAAACACTTAAAATTTGAGGTTCGCTGGTGAGCTCTTTTCGTTTTGAAATAACGATGACATTGTAAGTAAAGACGATGACACTGTAACTAAAAACGATGACACTGTAAAAAAATGTGTAATAGTGAAACAAGTAAAAAAATGTGTACGGCTGTTATTTGATATCATTTACACAATGTTCACTGTACAATATCATTTGGTGTTGTTTCTATGTTGCACCCTGTTTGAGCCCTCGTACAGTTCAGATTAAGTACAGGTTTCCCGTGTCCGTCATTAAGGTCCCTGGAGGGTTCAGATCCTTCCTTCCTTCTTAGAGAAGTAATATGAACGCCGCACGTCACATGCAACATATAGGTTGTAGGTCACTAGGATGTAACGTGTATGTGTGTGTACACGTGCCCAGAAACAAAATATGGTAGAAGAACAGATTTCCCAGCAACTACAGCACCATTGAACACAATATTCTAAAAAATAACAGATGAGAAGTACTTTCAACACCAACAAGATGTCTATTGTACTCTGCAAGAAAAATAAGCATCTTGTCGTGTCCTGTGACCGATTTAAAATACTCTAAATCTTGGAATTCAATCATAAAAAAGTTCAGGGGCTAATAACGAGATAGAAACTCAAGTTCAAAGAATATTACAAGCCCTCTTCACATCGAGGTCGCTCATGTAATGACTGAGTTTTCTTGGCTAGACCCTGATTTGGCCATCAGACCTCTTTACACTAATCAGCTGTGTATTTTTGGAGCCCCCCTGTGTATCCCTCCCTCCTGCTGTTTCACAAATAGCCAGATTAGGTCCACAATGCCGGAGTTTGAAGTCGGCGACAAGACGCCCCCCTCGTCTGCGGAGCGACGGAGTCCGACATGATGAGGACAGCAGAGTGATGCAAGACCTGACACTCAGCCCCAGAGCTAGCAGGTCGGATCCTCACGATTCTATAGACTTTTCGGTTCAGTTCCTGGCCGGGGGTTGATGAGCAGTATTCACACGAGGTCCGTCACGAGGCTGACCACGAGGGCTCTCGGGTACGTGAACCCCCCTGGGGGCGTTTGTCAGTTCAGGTAGAACTCCTGGAGGTGAGGCTTACTCTATTGAAATCAGTCTGAGTAGTTTATTTGGAGATAATCGACGATTGTGATGTGGCAGTGAAGACGAAGAAGAGAAACTTGAACTTTGTTGTTAATCATCGCCATTCCAATGATCATGATAACAGTAACAACAACTCAGTCAGCAGACGCTCGCTAACTAAAGGCAACACACGCGTGTCTGTGTGTGTAGGGTGTGTGTAGGGTGTGTGTATAGATGTAAAGATCCAGAACTCACTAGAGTTAGGTCTAGTAAGGGTTAGAGCTAGGGCTAGACCTAAGCAGACGCAGGCTGGATACGGAAGTCAAATAACCATCATGGCGTCACCGGGCGGAAACAAAATTGAATTGGGAACACACTTGAAAAACGAACAGAGCAACTTTGTCTATCAACAGCCAGTTGATGACGTCATTGACACCCGCCATGTCGCCTACCGCTGACATGGGGCAACGTTTTGAAAACGAACGTCAGATGAAGCCTCAGGAGAGAATAACAAATGAAGGAGGCGTGAGGAAAGGAAGAATACAACAGCAGTTGCAGAAAAAAATACTCCAATCGTCTACTCATGCCAACCACACTGTGACAGGTCCTGTCAGAGTGCTGGTCGCGCAGGTCAAAGGTCGAAACTGTAAAGGGTCACTTACATAATTAGGGAATTATCATAGCGAACTTTGCACGCAGATATTTCAGCTCGAAAGTTTGAAATGTAAATCCAAAATGCATTGCAAGCACAGCATTCTCGGCCCCGTCAAACTTAGTCAAAATAAAGCAAAATAAAACATCAAAAAGAAAACCCTAATAATAATAATAATAATAATACAAAATAAACACGAGTGTTTAATTAAGACATGACGAGAACGAACGATTGAAGTAAGGACAGAAACGGACTGAAATGGAGAAGCGGGTTAATGTGAAGAAGAGTGGAAGAGGAAAATGAATAGGCAAAGAAAAGTCGAGGAAGAGGAGACAGAAAAAGAAAAAAAAAAAACATCTATTAATTTCTCACAGACCTCTCAGAGGTTGTTTGTTGCCAACTATCTGTCAACGCTCAGAAATTTTTAACGTTATGTCAATGATCTCTCAATATTATTAAAAGAAATTTGATTGATGAAGTTTAAATTCTTCGTATTAATAACTCATTATTTTGCTTCATTAGCTCGTTGCTGTTCTCCAATACTTACGATCCATCTAGAATTGTCATTTCCGACATCTCGTTGTTTACACTGCGCCTCGTAGCTCGGCCTGGACAAGAAGTCAAAGACGATCGTAAGTTTCCGCGCAGCAAGTTTTTATTCCTTGTTTTGAGACTTAGAGTCTGCTGACCTCATGTATTCCTGTCTGCTGCAGCTGCTAGAGGAGCGGTCACAAAGTTCACTCTGCAGCTCAGGTGTCTGGTACCTGAAGCTTTTGTGGTTCACCTGCCGGTCTTGTAACGACGATCTGATGTGAATGCTGTTGTAATCCACAGAAGTGAAAGCGACTAAGAATCGGAAACTTATCGCCATATGTGATTTACCCTTTTTGCAGCTGTGATGTCAAGGAATGGAGGACGGAAGTACATAGCTTCTGGTAAATCCACGAGACTCTGACAGGAACTCGCGATAACGATGGGAGGGTGAGACGAGGGCCGTAAGGTTACTCAGACACTGAACCGCTGACACTATGCACGTCGTTCACGTGATGACGTTGCCGTACCGCCACATTTGTCATGACGTTGTACCAAGCACCACAAGCAAAGTTATCCATCCAGACTCAAGTTTTGCACACAAAATAGTATTGCCCCTCCCAGGTTCATCGGGGTCAAATCTCGTGGCTGATCACGGTGTGCGGGACACCACGGCTGGAGTTGGCGACCTGTTTCTCTCTGAATAAAGAACTAGCTGTCGGGGAAGCATCTCCGAAGACGCTGGAAAGTTCTTTACTTGGAAAGCTGGCTTACGTGATTTTGACGTATGCATCACGTAGTTTCCTCCCCTGTCGTACGTCCACGGCGAAGAAGACCGTCCGAAGACAGTCTAGCTTGAACGATGCTTTCTGTTCGGAGTCCCTTCGGCTAATGGCTCTGGCTGGAACGCTTGCCTGCTGTTTGATGGCAGCCCGACTAGAACTTACAATTTGCCTAAGCCGTGAGCACAGGGCAACAAAGGCGCTTAGACCTGTGTCGAGAGCTGGATCGGATTGGAGAGGCTTTGCATCGAAGCTGAGCGTATGACGTCACACTGTGCCAAAAGTGAGCGCCTCAGACCGGCTGCCGGAACATGCGTTTGCACGTCTCCACGTTCTTGTTGAAATAAATGCCGACAGCAGCGTTTTGTTCCCAAAGCCGAGAAATCCCAAGACAGAGTCCTCCACTTCCTGTGAACAAAGAGGATCGCGATGCCCTTTTGAACTGTCTTATGCAGATGAGGGGTTCAGGTAGTGCGAGGCTGGGCGCGGACTGACTGCGTTACACGTTCTCGTCAGCGACGCCATTTTTTAAACCAGATAAACATGAATAAATGTTTATACACGTTTGACAGATTTTTCTGCGGGGTGGTTATACCAAACTTTGCAAAACTTATTCAAATTTCGTCCATATTTTTCCGGTGTAAGAAGAACCTTCAAAAACATGTCGGTATACTTTACTGGGACGGAACTAATCCGTTAGAGAGCAGTCAACAGAATATTCAGGTAAATGATGATCTGCAGAAATGTCGCCAAGAGATTTTCTCCCAAATTATAACAACAAGCAGGTAACAATCTCCAGGTAACTACCGCTCTTTTAAAATAAAGTCTAAACCCAGTTCCATCTTCAGTTTCAACATCACTGAGACACAGGTGTTTGCTTTTCTTATTACCCGCCCTGTACTGTATACCAGTGACGTCATGTCACTCGTCACGTGGAGCTGACACCGGAGTGACCACAGTCTGCCTATAACGACTCTTTGTGGAATCTGTGACTGTGTTTGGCAAATGTTTATACATGTCATATTAAAAATAAAATGACAAGTCACACATCTGACAACAAATTAAGTTAAGAAGGTCCTTACAAGACATGTGGTCTACGACCGCCACGGAGTCACATGATCACATTTTACTGAACAACAGCCAGAAGGTGGAGCGAATGTCACGTGCAACCGGTGCGAGTGTCTTGACTGGAGCGATGGCATCGCGGTGCACGTGTCGCGGTGATGCCGCGTGTTCTGGCATGAAGTTGCTGTGACAGCAGCGAGGACAGACAACAGAGAGGAAGGACACCCGGACATCTGTCAACACAACCACGCTCTGAAAAACCGTCAACATCTCGCTTGCACGAGAATCAGTTGCAGTCGTAGAAAGGGGCCGTTAACACGTTTAAACGTAAGGTGTGGCGATCTATTTGTGTTTGTTTCTGTCTGCCTTCCTGTCTCTCTTGGTGAGCGGTCGTGCTGCGAACTGTTTCAAAAGAGTTACACAAATTAATTAACAAGAAAGCAATTGTTACACAGATGAAAAGGTTCCATTTAATTAATTTACTTCTTATTTCATTTTTTTTTCGCTTAACAATTTAGTGAAAATCTTAATATGACATAATTTAACGAAAAACCATCACCATCCGTACCCTCACTCTTTATTTTTTTTAACCAAAACATTTTAAATATTTTTATATCGATATAAATATTTATAGTTTTAACCAAACTATTTATCAGATTAACCTGCTTTCGCCCTAAGGAGTTTGAAATCCTCTTTTCCACTCCCATTCCAGCCTTTCTGATCATTGTCAGTCTCGTCATCACCATTATCATTACATCGCTATTATTTTATTATCATTGTCACTACATCTACTGGTTAACCCGTTCGTGTCCAAATGCCGATCCTGTATTTTTATCTTGGACCAACGAAACGCTCTCTTTCGCTGCTAAATTTTGTTTCCAGGACAACTGGCGTGTACACATTTTCTAACGACTGAGTAAAGTTCAGCGTAAAATATCTTTTCCCCAAATGCGAGTTCTTTCATTCTCAAGATATCAACATTCAACAACGAAAAGTCGCGACTGACCAGGATGTAGTTCATTTTATCCCAGCTCTCCCTGTGGCCGTTACAGAGTAAACGTATCCATGCGTTACCTTGACGACTGTATGGTTAAAAGTAAAATCACTCCACTAGTCCCTTAATCCCAGGTTTGAATTTTTATTCCGTGTACCGCCAGACAACCCGAGATTACCGTGCACGTGCTTCTCGTAAACTCCTCGTGACGGTGTCTGTCTGTCGTCTCAAGACAAAATATGTACCGGACAATGTCAAGCTGCTGTCATTTTACACCCACAGTTAATCGCTTCTTTAATGAAGAAAACAGTGATGACAACAAAGACTTGTACTGTAATTAACGATGACTAAGCACTGACATTTTTTATTTACTTGTAAACATGGCGAGATTTTCTCTGAGCAGCTTCAACTGCACCATGACATTAATTACAACTGTTCCCCATCGCCTTCTGCATGATCGCCGGGCGCTAACCGCCGGTGTTTGCGAAACTTGGACGTGGTCACGTGACCCGCTGATTGTTGCTGCGGTTCACGAGTGTAGTAAGCTCTAGACATTGGATGAGGACTCATCCCTCACTTCTCGCCCCCTCCCCTTCAACTTGTCTTCCCCGAGACCTGCTGCAGCCCCTTCCTCCCCCTCACCAAACACAAACAAAATGTGTCTGTACGCAAATATGAAACACGTTTGTCAGAAGTAAACAAGCTTGTTGTGAGTAAACATGCGTATATTGTAGGTAAACACAGTTCATAGCAAGTACAAAAGAGTTTATTTCGCATTTGTTTCTCGTAGAAAGACAGGCTTAACATCCGTTTATCCGTTGGTGTATTGTACGTAGATACATGTTTATCTTGGTAAACATCCTTTGACCCTGGGTCAGTGTTTGACCGACGTGTCCTCCCTGGTCGCCGTCGTTACAGACTGTGTTCGCGGGGAATGCTGGGAGTTTGATGTCCACGGCCGATGGTTGACTGGTGTCGCCAATGATGTTTCAAGCCTCATACAAAAATGTTTCTGATCTGCCAAGGCCATTGCATCTCTCTCTCTCTCTCTACCACAACAACCTGCTTTCACTCTCGTTTCCATGGTGACGTCTTTAGTTATCTTTACCCTCTCAACTTCCACCTCTGGTTCCCACATCTCTGTGCAGGTAGTTCCCGCCAAGCATCGTTTATATACAATTTCGTACGTATTCCCCTCAGTTGATACTTTACTGGCAGTCGGTTAATTGCTGTCGTCTGCTGACCTGTCGGTGGAGAGAGCAGTTTGTGGACGCCAAGAGTTGTCAAGGCGATCATGAGAGTGAAGCCGAGTGAAAGTTTGGGAAAGGGGAGTCTGTTGGGAGTGGAGGGGCAGGGTTGACGAACAAGACCCAAACACGCGATTAATCTTGAGCAAAAGCCTTCAGCCTTCCATTACAACATGCTTCTTCAGGCTCGACCACCTTCGCATCCCCCAAATCACGTAGTTCGCCGAAAGACTCGGTAAAGAAAAGAGAATCTGATTTGGAGGTTTAAAGACCCTCGCTTCTTTTAGCCTTTCTTTCCTCCCCGCTGAACTTTTTCTGCGCCACACTTTTTTTTTTCAAACCAAAAATAATCCTCCACGCAATGTTAATTCATCTTTGTCGTCTAGGCAACGAACGCTGACCTTGCAAGGTCGTGACCCCAAAGAGGTCAGGGAGCTTAGAATTTTTTTTTTTTGGTTTTAGTTGTTGTTCCCTACCCATGTCTTCCCGTCCCCCGAGTGGCTGTTGTGAATTTTGTTGCGAAGAGGATTGAGTTTAATGCCGGGCGACTAAGATTTGTCCATGTTCTTGCTGGACACGAGCCGTCAGGGCCGCCGCTAGGTGTCGCGACTGTCTGGTCGCTGGACACGACAACGTGGGGAAGGTCCTTCCTTTTGGTTTGGAGGAAAAGTGCTGCAGGCTGGCGGTGGTTACACCTGTGTCCTCACCTGTGTCCTCACCTGGACATTGACCAGACACTTTGATACTAGCATCGTCGACTGAAGTTATGAAAGGAAAAGTCACTGAAAAATTATAACCGTCATTCAGTCATGCATGTATTAACAGATCGTGAATAGCAAACACACCTACGCACGCGCACACACACCTTCACATACAGACACGTGCACACCGTCCCACAACACGTGTTTACAAAATAAATATGCACATAAACATAAACACAATTACTAACAGACAGCAGCATCAAGATTTAGCAGTCAGCAGTCGCATGGCGGAGGAAATAAAGATGTTACTGAACATTTAACATTTGTGTGGGAGGGAGGAGAGGGGGACCAAAGCATGTGGAGGAGCGAAGGGGGACAAAGTACTGATTCCAGTCGTCCTGGACTACATTGCTACAGCGGAGTGAGATGTTATTTAGCCTCAGCAGCTGTGCACCGGTCACTCTGTGTGACAGCTGGACTATCTTGTGTAGCCGGCCATGATCTTTCATTGACGGATTGAGGCAAGAAACCAGGTGAGCAGACCTCGGAGGAAGCAGATGTAGCCTCCATCTTGACTCCAAAGGAAGGAAGCTGGTGAGGCGATACAACATGTTGTGACTTGTATAAATAGTCAGTGAGGCTTGTGAAGACAGTGTCCACTCGCTTAACGTTTTTAACCGTCAATACCTAGAGATGCAAACCGCCAGGGAAGAACATCATCCATATTCGATGAGGGTTTCATTAGTTGCTGATGTCTATTACCCAGAATTGTTTGTTACCAAGTAGGAAGTAAAGTTTTCAGCCTCGTGTTAACAGTGATTGTCATCACTGTACACATATCACTCACTGCCAATGTCCGATGAGGACTGAGTTGAGGATGGAGTGAAGGAGGAATGTACTGTTGTGAAAAGGCGGGCTGGCAGGCACCTACTAAATTAAAAACAATGAGGCGTAGTCTTGAGTGACCACTACTTACTACTAGCACGAGAGAGAAAACGAGAGATTTAGAAGTCTGCTGGGACAAACTTCGTGGAAAAATGTCTTGGACATCGACCAAAATAAAAAGTAAATAACAAAACAAAATAAAATACAAAATCTGAATACCACGTGACAAGATATGCAAGAGAAAAACAAAGAAAGTTACACACGGAGCAGGTAAGACAGCGATGTAAATGTAATTAATGTACATCATGACTTTTCAAAGGGAAAGAACTTGTACCAAAAGGTGTCAGGGTAGGTGGTGGTGGTGGTAGTAGTAGGATCGGGGTTTAGAGGGTTACCAAAGGTAAGCAACACGAATGAGACGGATAAGAAGAAGAGAGAAGAGAAGAGCAGGAGTGTGGGTGTGGAGGGGTGGGGAAGGAGATAGGAGGGAGGGCTAGAATCCGAACTGCGTGGTGCAGACGTAGTCGCAGCAGCTGCGGCTGAAGTGGAGGGGCCGGGCGTGCTGGCCAAATCTACCCAGCGCCTGCGCCGCCCGAGAGAGTAATCCATGCGGCGTTAAGCTCTCGCCGCTCACAGCTGCCGGCGACAGTAATAGCCACCCATCGATCCTCCCATCTCAGACATCGATGTCGACCTCTGTGCGCGTGTGTGTCTGTCTACCTGCATGTCAGTCTGCCTCCTTCTGTCTGTCCGTCCCTCCGTCCGTCCGTTTGTCTGTCTGTACAGTTGGAAGAGCCAGGAGGCAGAAGGCTGGCCGGCCATCGGTCCGTCCGTGGATTAAGCAGCTGAGCACGTAGACTGCGCACCTCTAAGTCTCACTGTCACGTCTGATGACTGTCACGATGCTAATGACAGATGACTGATGCATTTAACCCTCGAAAAAGATTGGCACTGCGGGTTCGAACTCCCTGGAGTCAGTGATTGTACAACGGTTATGGAGTATGTAATGCAGGCAGGCTAGTCTCTGGAAATCGTTTTGCAAATAGTTCTGTAAATGTCTTTTCTTTTAGTGTTTGGAAAAAAAATATATATATAAGCTGTACCTCGTAAGATGTGTGTTGATTACTGCTGCATAGAGTCCACGTGTCAAATGATTCTTCGTGGTGCATTCTAATCAGTATTTCGAAGAAGACATGTTAAGGACTCCGTCGCATCTTGGGACAATGCAATTTTTCTTCCTTTCCTTCTTGTCATCTGATTGTTCAGACATTCTCGTTTTTCTTCACATTGGTAAAGAGCCTACGATTAGTGCTTGTGGGGTAAAAGGAGAGAGAGTAGTCCTCTAAAGGCTACCCCGGGTACAAGATTATTTCCTGAGTATACCCGACAATAACCGCTTACGATGTGTTGATCGTCACGTGACACCAACGACACGTGATCTTGGCGGCCCACAATTCGCTCTTAGATTGCTCGGTAGTAAAGCAATAACATTTCGTCAAGAAAAAAGCCATTGAAATAAAGAAATCAAGAAATCAAAAAAAAAATTTTCTTAGGTGAAACAAGATTGCGAAATAAGAAAAAAATTATTATTAATAATCCGAATAAAAACAAGAAAAATATGTTTGCCTTCCGTTCTCATACAGAAGAAAAGCCGCTTTATATGACACATTTTCAAATATGTGGCCATGTGTGGCAAATGTGTGTATTTGACCGTCTTACTCAAACAACTGGGACATGATGATTATGTGACAATGAGCAGCAGACATTAACTAGCAGGATGGACGGTCAGGTTGTGACAGGTCAGCTCGTGGACAGCGAAGTGTCACACACAAACACTGGAAACCGTCGACGAACTCATTCTTGCTTTCACGCCCTCCCTGAAACGCTCTCCAGCAGAGAGAGACCCTCGGCAAAAAAATGAAAAGGGAACTTTTTAACTCCCGACTGGTGATATGAGCCTTCAAATTGACATACAATGGGATTACAGCAGTCTGACATATTCTGCACCTGAGGTTGAAGAGGGTCACATTTCTCACGCGCTCATTTCCCCTCCGCCACTTCCCAGCAAAGACCGCGAAAGAAGCTCGCGCCTGCCGTGCACTTGCGCAGCGAGAGCTGCATTCTGATTGGCTGACTCACTCGGCGGCAGAGTGGCGATGGGCAGGGCTTGGCAAATTATTTACGGTCGAAAGGGGAACGCTGATATAGTCCGCAGGAAAATCGATCCGCAGCACTCCAAGTATTTATCACGTCTAAGTAGGTTTAAAAACAGCAAAGAGCTCCTACCTCCGCCAGTAGGTTTCTTCTTTATTATCGCCTTAACTTATTATCGTGCATTTAAAAGGATTCCCTCTCCTGATACCCCCCATCCTTCTCTCTCTCTCCCCTCCAAACACCACCGCTTTTCCTTCCTTCCAACCGACCTTCTGAGCGCAGACACATCGGTCTTACCGCACGGCTGTGCGTCCCAATGTCAACAACTCGTCACAGCAGCAAGCCGAGCAGACGACAGGTTCTCCCCCACAGGAATTCGACAAACCGTCAGCGAGGAAAGTGCTGGTGGTAGGGTGAAGTCGTCAACGGCTGCAAGACACGTCTACACAAGGTGAAGACACTTCATTGTCATAAGTAGCAGTCATGCTGGGGTAGGTACAGCGGGTGCATGAGCGGGCGGCGACCGTTAGTCCCGGTTGGTGTGTGTCAGAACATTTGTCTCGTTATTTCGCACTCGCAATGCGATCTGTTGTTTTATCTTGTCTCCTCCATCGTCAGGTCTGACGGCAGTGGAGTGGATTTTACACGGCCATAAGGAAGAGTAGGAGCAGTGAGAACTCACCAGACGGGTAAGTCTTCTTGAAATGTTTCTCCGACTTCTTCACCCCTCGCTTTACCCCGGGTCTTTTAATGTTTAACCGATTGTTTAAGTCCGACCTCCACCCCGACCCATCCCCACCAATCTCTATTTTCTGTTAATGTGTATGAGAGTTTGTTGTCCCTTCTATACTGCTGGTATATTTTATTCCCTTTCATGTGTTTACCTTGCTCGACTTCCCCAACCCCACAGCTCGGTATGTCTGTGTTCACATTCACATCTCGAAGAAAGTTTTTGGGTTTAAGAGGTTAAAGTTGTTGCAGTAATAGACTGCCAAACAAATTGAATATTCTCTGCGATACTAAGTAATATTTTAGAGAAAAATCAGCTTCGATCACAACAATAACTTTCAGTTTGCTGGCCAGAAGTAAGAATGTTGTATATCGACTTCAAAGACTTTTGTACAAAATTTTGAAAAAAAAAAATTCAAAGAAATATTGGAAAATGTAAATTTTAGAACTGTCTTTAGAACTGTCATGTCTCACCCATTACATGTGAGCAATTTCTATACTTGAACAACATTCCAAGAATGTGCTGACGAAACACAGATTTGTTCTATCTTTAGGTCGCTCGTTTTAGCCGTTTGCGAAGTTCTGTATCGAGGGCGACTGATGACTGTTTCTTCTTATCTTTTATTTATTAAATCTTTAACGCTTACAATAAATAAATTAATAAAAATTAATGGATGAGCATGAAGCAAGCTGGACGATCGCAGTTAGGTTCAACCAGTAATGTTTACGGTTATGTTCAACCACAAACATGTTGGACAATCGCGGCTGTGCACGACAACCTTGAACGGTTGAGAGGCTGACACAAACTGTTGTGTGTTCAAAAATTAGTTTGAGTCAAAACAATACAAAGTATCAATGGTGTGTACCATCGTGCATCAACACTTGGCCAAGCTCCGAACATGTGAGAAACCGTCTGTACCGTTAAGGCTTCGAGGCTGAGATATTTAATCCCGTGGGAGGGAGACTGAAATGTTGTGAGGATGAGGCTGTGATCTGTTCAAAAGGAGAATTTATTATTGTGAGGACGAGACTCCATTTTTGTCGGGATGACACCTTTTAATCCTGCGAGACTGAGACTTTAATCCGATGAAGATGAGACTGAGACTTAATTCAAGTGAGGGTGAGGCTTACAAAATTCGGAGAAGGGGGAACATTGATGTGGACATCAAGGACATTAATGAGGAAGGTGCAAACAACTTAAATATCACGTGATCAAAGGAAAGGTATCAACAGCGAGAGAACATCCATCACACAAGTGCTGTGGACTCACCCACCCCTTACAGCAACTGTCAACATGTATAGTGACAACATCCATATCGTCCCGCTACCTAAAGTGTCCCATGATTATTTCGAAAAAAAAATTTTTTTGTCTGATTTAAAAAAAAATAATCATGGCCTCATAATTTATCGCGAGAATTAACTTCCATTAAATACTCGAGATGTTATTATTTGAAATGTTCTTATTCCGTGTAGACACAATCACCTGTTAATCTCTCAAGGATCCCTCTTCTCTCTGTCTCTCTCACCCATTACCTGACAATGTTCGTTTTTCCAAGGGATTGGAATAAGGCAGTCACGTGACTGTAGCTCTCGGGGCACCTTGTATTGTGCTCGGGATTAAGTTTGAGAACAAGTCGTCAAGGGTAGATTGCTTTCTGCAAGTTTGATCCTCCTTGGGTTGCCTGAGCCGTAGGTGCGTGTGTTGGCGGATGGGGTGGTGGTGGTGGTGGTGGTGGTGGTGAGAGGGATGAGTAAGACTAGAGAAAGATCCAGGGAGGGAACTGGAGGGGTAGGGTGGTAGAGGAGACCAGCATTCTTGACGTGAAGCTTGGGAGACTGTTGGAGCTTAGGCTGCTTTTCTTTTTTCTCACCTCCTGCCTCGGCCAACCTCCATGTCCATTCCGCCTTTCTACCTCCTCCTTTCTTTGTCTTCTCCACACTTATATATATCTGTGCAAACACACACACAGAGAGAAAGAGAGAAAAATACACTACTTACACACACATAAATATTCACACATGTATATATATACACAGGCACACAGACATATACACAAAGGCACTGCCACACATAAGTGTACACGGACACAAGCACGCATACACACTTTGTCACACACACATGCAGTCTCTAACACACATAGACACCTGTGTACACACATGCACACACTCACACTCAAACACATATGCACACATTCATAAATACATGTATATGCGCGTGCACACCCACCCATACGCACGCATTCGTTCTCTTCTCCCTTCTTCCTTCCTTCTTTGCTGCCACTCTCTTCCCTTTCTCTGTGTCTGATTCTGCATCCAACCCCTTCTCTTACCAACCCATTCTCTCCAAAATTTCTCTACGAGCACATAGTGTACAAGGTTTGATTTTGAATTAAAGAGAGTTATGACCGTTTCTTCCCCTCTCTCCTTTTAAACGGTCTTTGCTGTCCTTCGCACCTAAACATATGTAGAGAAGTTTTAGTCTGTGAACTGAATCTTCTGTAGGGCGAATAATCATAATCATAATCATCTTCATAATCATAATAATCATAATCATAACAACATTATTATAATTATCATCATCACGAATTATGTGAGTTTATTAAGATAAAGTCCGAGATAAATATTGTGTTGTTATAGTCTGTCAATAAACCCAAATACTTCAAGTGAAGTGGCAGCGAATCTTGTCTTATCAAAATTTCAGCTGTTTGTAAGCACACTCGTCTGTTCGCCCTTTTTAGGGTCGAGTTTGTTTGGCATACTGGCAATCTCTGACATTTTGAACACTTTCAATAAGCCCGGATCTATATATATATATCCTTTATTTATTGCTTTGTTTAGCGTGCGGGTTATTATCAATATTATATTATTTATTATTGCTTAGCTCAGAGTGCGGATCGTTTCTATATATATTTATATTGTTCTGTTTAGTGTGCGGGTCAGTTATGTTTTCTGTACAACTGTTCATTATAAACTGGAATTCCCCCCTGCGTGTCCACTACTTCCCACCGTGTCAGTTAATTCAGTCCAGTAATACCCGGTAGTGGTACAGCTGGTAAGGCCCTCGGGTACCTGTGGTAGGATCTCATCGTCGTCTGCTTACCCCGTCACCCGTATTCCTGGGTTTACCTGTAAGGTGTGCTTGGTGTGGGAGCTCTGCACTTTTCTACATACTTGTAGATAGGTAGAGCACTTTTTTGTGATAAGCTTGTGAAATGGTGTTGCTGTGGGATGTGTGTGTGTGTCTCTCTTTCATGATAGAGAGAAAGAGATAAAAGAACGAAAAAAAAAAAAAAGAAACCCAAGAAAGAAAGAGATGGGGTTGAGGTGGGAACTGTTTATACCTTCTGTCACTTTCACGGGTTCCTCGCGAGCTCTATTGCCTTTGTTATCGATTATCAGACACGTGCTGTATCGAATTCTCACTCTCGATGTTTCCGAATACACAAATGTTTCACAATGTTTGTAATACCGAGCTCAGGGTCGTCCTGTACCGTTGTGTTGCTGTTGGACATTTGGACGTTGTGTTTCTGGTCTTTGGTACTTGCATTTCTCCCCTTGGGCTTTAAAAAAAAATGTTAGTAGTTTGTGATGACATAAATACATACATGTGTACATCCTTTTACATTTTGATGCTTGCATTTATGCATTTAGTATGGATGCTCACTTGGCAAGTATTTCTTGATTGCAGTAGGATGGCGATAGTCAACTGATGACATGTCTTGTGATCTGTGAACTACTACTGTACACTACTACTGGGTTCACTAATGTGTGAACTGTGTAGACCACTGTTCTGTTCACTAATGTGTGAACTGTGTAGACTACTGTTCTGTTCACTAATCTGTGAACTGTGTAGACCACTGCTGCAGTGTTGTTGTGTTTGTGTGTATCTTTGTTCTGACCTGTCGGTCTCTGTATACATGCTATGTTCATTTTTTTCCACATTTTGCTTTCATGAGCACATTGACTCTACGGTAAAGTAGGAGAATGCGCGAAACAATCATCGTCGTCATCGTCATCGCCATCGTCATCGTCTAACAGAATTGGTGTTTTATGATTAAACATGCCATGGTTGTAGACCTTGGCAATATTCAAAAAAGCAGTTCCTTGTCTTCTGTTGAATTGCGATCCTTTTCTTCGCCTTTTGATGACACGACTTCTTTAGTAAAGTCACTCAGCTATGCTAATGATTGAAAAATGTTTAGTGAAATAACTTAGTGAATGGCTTCAAAACATTCTATTTCTTTTAACAAAATCAAATAGTTGCAGATACCGGCAATAAGCAAGAAATAGTTTTCAGAACAAAGTGTAAAATGTTTACAACCAGCATTGGCGAGTGGACTTGTCAGGGTGGTTGGCAGATTGGGGAGGGAACCCACACATGTAATGCTCTCCACAACAGGAGAAGAGCAAATACTTGCACACACAAAAGAATGTTTTATATCTAAAAGCCTTATACCCCGAGTGTACAAATTTCTCATGGACGCTTGTTTCCGCCTGAAATCAGCCTCCGTGGACATGAGATATGTACTTTGCAGTCATTTCCTAACTCGGAAGCCCGGATTGTAGCAAATTGTACCTCGGAGTTGAGTCCTTTATCTTTATACCGGGTATCCAGGCATGTTGCTCCGATATCCAGTTCGTTAGCCTCGCATCTAACTCTGTTGGCTTCGGTATCCATCCCGATATCTAATTGTTGTTCTTTTGGAAGGGGTGCCCAGTATCTGTGCCGACATCCATGCCAACTACATGGCCCGGTATGTAGGTCTGTGGCCCCGATACCTAGCTCTGTGGTCCATCTAACTACTCGCTTCCCCATCCACCCCTACCCCACTCCACCCTCCCATCGTGTGTGACTGTCCCAGCGGCTCGCGAGTCGGTAGGTCTCGTAGATACCTCGCTTCGCCAGCCTACCTTCCGATGCCACGTTTGCTTCAAACAAAGGCAAATGATGGACACACAGGGTTCCCCCCTCGACAAAACATGTCAATTTCCTTTCTGCTGCCACCCCAGCTCGCGTCTGCGTCTCGCCTGATAACCGTAGTAATTAATTTCTGTAGCAGACACGCCGACAGAACAAAAGACCGGGCAGGAGCCGAGCCAAAGGGCAAAATAATGCAGCTACTCGCCTCCACGACATCACCAGCTTTTACAAACCCAGTTGTCCGAGGTTTTAGCAGCTGGAATATTTGCAATATTAGTAAAATAATGTCAAAGATAATAATAATAGTAGTAATAAATAGTGATAAAAGAGCGGTAGTAGTGTTAGACGACAGCAGAAAGACTGAGCGTGAGGATCTCAGAGCAGTTTGAAGACCTGGAGAGTTGCTGGCAATCCCAAGTCTGCCTTGCGTGAGCCATGAACTGTCTACCACAGTTAAATCCTTTTCTATAACAGGTTTGTTTGTTTTTGTTTGTTTGTTTTTTGTTTTTGTGTGTTTTTTTAAGCTCAACACAGACCCCCTCCAGACAGGCAAGAGTCAACACGTCATCGCCTGGAAAATACACTGTCGAGGGTTGTGATATATATTTTATATGTGTGTTAGCGAGGGTCTGTGTACTTCATCACCTTTGTGTTTAACGACTACCTGATGAAACGTCATTTACGCAAAAATTGCCCGAAGTATGAGAAAAAAAAGTACTTAGCTTCTGTAACGGACTGTAGTTGAGGACAGAAAGAGAAACATGAAAGATATGAAGCGATATTCAGAATCCAACCATCGCTTTCTTGGCACGATTGCCTTGTCCATGTTAGCTCCCTGATCCGTGTGATAAAAAATCAGCTGTTGGGACTCGGGTGGCGTAGAGCGCAGGAAGCATGCCCCATATCAGAGGACTTGACGGAGTCTCTAAAGGACCTCTTGACTGGCCAGTGCGACATAATCTCCAAACACCTGTCTTGATCACTCGATCACAGCTCGACAAAGTGAGGCCAGCTTTTACCGCCGCCATATCTGATGGATGGTTAATGCATGTGTAGTGCAAGTATGCGAGGAGCATCCATGCATCCATATGTGCATGTTCCCGTGTTTGCTTTGATATGTCAACAAACACAATCACTGATGAATGTAGCATGGGTAGTGTATAGTGTATGTAAAAGAGAGAGAGAGAGAGAGAGAAAATGTGTTACATTATAAATATAAATTATATTATTTAATTATGATATATAATTATTACACTATAAATATTAAAATATTCCAGGTTAAGATACGCTGTATAGGGAATATCAGAGGAGTAACTGCGTTAAAAACTAAAGTAACAAACTGTACTTGATAACACTGAAATCTGATTTTTTTTAGTCCAGGATTACGGGTATCAAGAGTAAATAGTAAGAAAAATTAAGCTGTGAAACTTGATTTATTTAAATGTGTACAATTTTTTTCTTATTTCTACTTTGTTCAGACTAAGCGAGAGTAGATCGAGGAACATAGCTACTTGTTACAAATGGCGAGAAATTTCGTTCATCAGCTGACTTCTCATTTTTCCCTCTGGAAGGGCGATCTGTAAGTGTCACTCAGGCAGCTGCATTCAGTGAGCTCGTTTCCGGTGAAAATTGTGGTTTCAAAACCGATTGCCTCTTGTCCAAGCTGTGGCCTTGACCTGTGCAGGTCGATGTTTGAATGTTTTGTATCTTGCAAACATAAAGGTGTTTGATTCGACCCTGCATTAAACTAGACCTATTCATCTGAAAGCAGTTTTGTGTGATGTTGATTTCTAAGCTGTCCGTGCCACAACCTGTCTCGTCCCGAAGGTAGACTGGTGGTCGACAATATGAAAGACTTTTAAAATTTTAATTCTTCTACTAGATACGTGTCCAAGTTGAAGGTATGTCTATTTGAGACATATTGGTGTTTTAAAATATATAAATAACATTTTAATGGAACAAACACATTTTAATGTAGACAATTTAATCTTGCATCGTTAGAAGATAAAGAATTGAGTTTAATTATTTCTGTGACTAAAGAAAGGAATCAGGAATGAAAACACTGACATGAATAGCAAACTTTTATGTCATTAACTGTGCTTGTCATGCTACTTTTACCTACTAATAAAATATATATATATATAAAATGTCCGATATATTCTCCTTTAGGGGTCTTGGTAGCCCGCGGAACTCTAAATTGTCGTCCTTGACTCTGCCCTTTTGTCGGCGGACGGGTTACCGCCCTTCGCGAACCGATTAACTGAGGGCAGCTGTAAGTGTTACTAAGAATAGCTTTTTAAGACGTTGACTTCCGGTTCAGACATTCGGTTGGTGTCTGCAGATGTTTGCAAATCGCGATATTTGACATATCTTCACAAGTTTCAACCATTCTAGAATTACTTGGAAGAAAAGTATAGAAGTGTTGGAGAATTTAGCGAAGGTGAGCAAAAACTAAAATAAAAAGGTAACGACCACAAGACAGGGCTGTAGGAAGAAGCTTGGATTTGAAGTGGGGGTGGGGGGACAAAGTCCATGGTGACAACCAACGATGCTCACACTCGCAGAGTACCCAAAGAAAACGGAAGGGTGCCTCTGTTCAGCACACACACACACGTAGACGGCGGTAGCATCACAACACATGCTGCTGTCAGTTAAACGACTCAGCAACAATTAACAGGAAACAAAACTCAATGAAAACTGAAAACTGATTTAACAGATTATTGCAATCACAGGAGATTATGTAATATTCAGAATACGATAAACTTTATAATCATATGAAGCACATCCAAGGTTTGCAAGTCAGTCTGCCAAAAAAAGAAAACAACAAAACAGACAAAACAAACAAAAAAACAAAAAAACAAACAAACAAAAAACCAAAACAAACCCTGTCGTATTTGATTCATGTCTTTGTTTTGTTGTAAAGTTTCTTTTTTTCCCTTTCTTTATATCAAGGGCTGGATGTAAAAAAATCATAACATTTCCTTCCCTTCTTCTGTTACCCTCGTAAATAAAAATTTGACAAATCTCTTCTCTGTGTGTTCCTCCACTTTTTATGCTTTATGAAGAATCCCACCTCAAGCATTGGGCTGGAGATGGGGTGGAAGAAAGATATTTGTACTTCCTCAGAATCTGTTGCTGACCCCTGGTGTGTGTGGGGGGGGGGAGGGGAGTTATATTTTGGATGTACCTGCAAAGTGCGAGTGTTGGCGTGTGCTCTCTAGCTAACCCCGTTAAACACTCAAGAATATTCTGCAATTCCCTTCCTTGTGCCATTTGTGCAGACCCGGATGTGTCCCCTGACAGTGAAGCCAGCCTCTCTTCTAGCCTCGCGACCTTAACTTTTATTTGATGGACCAACAGCATTATTGTCATTATTATCAGTCTTGGACTTGAGCAGCACAATGTCATGTTCTTGTCATCATCTTTCCTTGCACTGCTCACCTGTAGGCATCACGAATCTTTCTTCGCTTGCCTCGCACTGCTCGCCACAAGACAGGTGTAGGTGTAGGTGTAGGTGTAGGTGCAGGTGTAGGTGTAGGTGTAGGTGTAGGTGTAGGTGTAGGTGTAGGTGTAGGTGTAGGTGTAGGTGTAGGTGTAGGTGTAGGTGTAGGTGTAGGTGTAGGTGTGTAGGTGGAGCAGTCGAGTCCAGTCCACCTGCCCGACCATCTATGCGCCGTGTATTTGCTGGCTGGCTGTCCGGACAGTCTTCAGGCAAACACTCTTCGTGCTTGTGTGGAGGGAGCTTCAGTGACCCCTAATATCTTGGTGTTTGCCTCACATCTAGCGGTGTTGGTTCTGTAAAGTGATCTGGTCAAAAGGTTTGACTTCTCAATAGGTCTCGAGCTGACGAGCTTTTGAGCCTGTTTGAACCGCTTAGCTTGTGAGTGAGTGAGAGAGAGAGTGAGTAGAGAGAGAGAGAGACTGAGCATGTTAGAACAAGAGAATGTCTGCATGTCTTTTTCTTTTCACCCCCTCCCAAAGCACACCTACGGACGCGCATGCGCACACAAATAGAAGAAAGAGAGAAAGATAATTCGATTCTTCGAGACCGCCAAGAGCCTAACCCTAACCCTGTTCTCGTTTTCCCGTTGAAAATCGAGATCCTAGGCGATCCTCGTGTTGGATCCTGGTTATGTCTGTAAGGACGAACATCACTTTCTTACTGGAGTCTTGCACCTCCTTGATGATGTCACTTCCTGCCCCGGCAGAGTTTAGCCTTAGAAGCATCTGTATGACAGAGTTAACGTTTGCTGCCTCTTCAAGTTTGAGGAGAGCGGAAGGCTTAGTCTGTGGATTTGGACAAACAAGGGAGGAGGGGGAAAGATTTCTGCTTTAGCCTCGTGTGAACAGGACAGGACTCGCCGTTAGAGGCGACTCTGGTGATTTAAAGGTGATTGTCAAACGAACCTTAGTTTCCCTGTTCCGACTGCAGAACTGGGGTATCATCCTCTCGGAGCGGAAGTCGACCGAGGACATGTGCACTCGCCGTTGTGGTGCCACGCACGTTGCCGGAGACCTCAGGCGGAAGTGAACACAGTTCAGGCCAGTTGAAGCAGATCTGAGGCCATTTTCACCGAGACTTGATCAAGTTCACGAGAACTCATTTAGTGACGTCAGCGGGCCCACAACCACAAACTACTTTTCTCCCGGTCGTCTCATATACTAAATCTGTCTCGAACACCATAAAAATGTGTGTGATTTTGAGTAATTCAAAATTTGTTGTCTTCTGTAATAGTATGATTGAAAGGGCCTCATTTCAGTGCTGCAAACAATGATAAGTGTGTAATGGATAAAATGGTATACGGTGTGCAGCCTGCGACTTGTTGTACAGTCAACTGACATTGGGTCATCTAACTGTTTGATACATGTCTCGCTGTTTGCATCTTCTTGGTGGGAGGGGGATGGACAACGGGTGGTTGTGTGTCTGTAGGATGGAGGGAGTTCTGCTTGCTGCATTTTTGTTCAACATCGTGTCGACATCTTCCCCATAATAATATTTTTTTCCTGGACGGACCAGGTGCAGGCTGCAGGTAGGAGAAGGTGTGCAGGGTAGCGAGGGGTTGACTGACATGTTGACGCGAGGCGTCTCGAGCACTGTGGCGGCTAGCTGCACGACAGTCGCGTACGTTGCGACAGTGATCTGCCCAAACGGGGAGGAATGCACCCCGGGTTGAGCGTGATCTCGCGCTCTCTCGCTCTCTCAGTCACACACACACGCACACCACACGATCGTGGTTGATATTCGCGAGCGATGTGGAACTGCGCGTAGGATGGGGTGGCGATGTGGGTCGAGGGCTTAAACTACCCAGCCGTGCGCTGCTCAAATCCTCTAGGCCAGCATCATGCACACGAACAGGCTGGACATTTCTTACTTTATTACTTTATTAATGTGTTCATCCATGAATTGATAAATCCGTTAATCAACTAATTATGATTATTTTGAAATCGAGTGTGTGCGTGCGTGAGTGAGAGATGTGGGGAGGGGCTATAGGTGTGCCTTTGTGCCTAGAGGACGGAGAGATGAAAGGAGGGGGTTATGTGTGTCTGTCTACAGATGAGTGTTTAGTGCCCTTGCTTGTGATGTTGTAGTCTGAGAACCATCAACTTTGGTTGCTGTAACACGTGTCTCGGCGAGCGGGAGACTTCCACGTGACAAAACGCACGACCGTATCCATGGAAACCCATAGTGGGGCTTTGATCGCTGTGAACATTCCGTCATGAACTTACAGCACAACACGTGTTTTCCTTGGCACATCTTTAATACTTTGTTTATTATTCAACAGAATACAGGTAAATTAATGATTTTGATAGAGAAGTCCAGGTGTTCGAGGACACTGACATCGAGACTGTTCGCCCCTAAACCCCACGTGCTGTAGAATGTGACTATGTGACTGACAAATGTGTGTAGGGTTAAAGGTAAAGAGATCCATCGACTAACAACCATCGGGACAGTAAATGTAAGTGGTTCACCTTGTCTAGAGCACGGAGTGTGGGTGGCCCTGATCAAAACTCTTATTCCTCAGCTTTTACCGTCCACGAGAACCCGTTTCTTGTGGGAAAAGTTTCCAGTTAGAAAAGGAAGAGGGCTTTAGGGAAAGGGAGTGAAGGGGAAGCAGACATTCTACAACGAGCGTAACGAGGAAGTGACGTCCATTGTCGAGATTTTCACGTCACAAACGTCCCTTAACTCGACGTGGAGTCTTCAGTCTGCGGCTACTGACGTCACGCAGAACGTTTGGCCTGTAACGCTTTTGTCGACGTCACGTCGTTTGACGGGTGAGTGTGACGTCACAACAGGTTGTACTTTCTTCCCTTACAGTTCTTTATTCAGAGTCACTGCCTTACTTCCCTTCCCTCCTATTTTTTTAACGCTGCAAAGAATGGCGAATCCTTTTGTCTGTGTCATCAGTCATTCCAGAGAGTGATCTTCAGCACTCTTCTCTTCACTATCGTTTTTTTCTGTTCTGCCATTGTCCCCTTCATTTTCACTCATTTACTTTTTCTATTTTTGTTATTATTAATTTTTTTTAATCTTTGGTATTCGCATTCAGCCGCTCATTGTATTCACCGAAGCGCTGGCGAAAATTGAGATGATAACAAACCGGGCTTTCTTTCCAGGCACCTCTCACATTTGATGTTCTGCCTTCGATTCTTGCTACGGGGCATTATGTAAGAAAGTCTTCTTGAATAAATCCCATCTGGTGCCGGTGTTCGCCGCAGAGCGCGCACAATGCGAGCCGCAGAGCATCAAACAGACTTCCATTGAAAAGCTGCAATGGGCGTCACGTGCCGCTCATTTCATAACCTCGGCACAGCACAGGACCGCTCTGCTGCACGTGATGAGCACTGATTCTCTCCCTTAGTGATGAGCACTGATTCTCTCCCTTAGTGATCGGCACAGAGAAGGCGCCTTCTCCTAGTTTTGGCAGCTTGTAGGCAAAGATTTCAGTTGGACCTCAAGTCCGAGGGCCCAAGCAGTGTGGCTGGTTTTCTGGTGGGTCGGAAACTGGTCACCAAGCTAAACTGAACTCACGCATTTCAAATTTGTTTGCCAGTACATTGCCAGGATCTTAGAGCACTTCGGTATTTTGTTTGTGTGTGAAAGAGTGCTACCCTGTGCACTGTGTGCGTGTGCTGGGAGGAGGTTGAGCGCGTGCGTGTGTGCGCGTGTGTTTGCGTGTGGCTGTGCATGCATGCGTTTGTCTGTGCATGTGTGCGTGCGTCTGCATGATAAACATTTTTAGTGCTCAGGTTAAAGGGTATTCTAATAGGACGCTAATTTTAAATAATTATATGACCATATTTAGGCGCATTGTCCTGCACAACCGTCACATAAAAATGTCACGAGAAGTCCCTTTACGGAAGTGACAAAAGATGAGAGATAACTCTGTGGTCAAGGGAAAGCACACACACACAAGGTGCGTATCATTTTACGACCAGCTGCAGACGAGATATTGGATTACCGGATCGACAATTGCTAAGCTTCTTAAGTTATGTGCATTTCATACTGATTTTCTTCATTGGTCTTTCGATTAAGCGAAACGGGATTAGAGAGTAAGCTGCCCTCGGCGAGTGATGTAACATGCTAACTCTAGCATACCAGCTCACGTACGTCACGGAACATAACAACTCTAGTGTAGCTTCAAACACTAAATGATAAAAGAGGGTTAACAGATTTGAACACATGTAACAGACTGGGCCTCAGATAACACATCTTCTAACATTCGTCACACAACATGCTGTATCTTAACTCATCTTCTAACATTCATAACATTCTAACATACATAAGAGAATCTTCCTCACGAAAAGTAGCTTCTATCACGGAACGGAGTGTATTGCCTCGAATTTCTAGCTTACACGTGAGAACTTGGGAAAGTTTGATATACACAAGATATACTTCAACGGTGTCTGACTGTGATCTTATGAGACCATCGTCGCATGTCCGGTTAGTCCTTAACGGAAATGTCGGTATGCATCATGAGGCTTTACATAACTCTGTACGTACCCCGCACCTGAGTCTGCAGTTCTGTACCTACCCGCACCAAACCGCCGCTGAGCTGCCAAAGGAAACAGAAGTAGACCGACCGATGTGAGAGATCTTTGGCAGGTCTGGTGTCTGATGGTGTGTGTGTGTTTGGGGTCGGAGAGGGTTGATGGAGGCAACCGGCAGGGTTGATTGACACTCGGCATCCTCCGCGGCGTGATGCCCATCTGTTCTAAAACAACCTCTGGTTCCTTCTCTCCCCTCTTCTAGTGTCCTTCTCTCTCTCGGTCCCCACACTTTGATGTTTGCACGCTTCCCAAAGTTAACAAATGTGTCGTCACTGCAAATCTTCTGTTTTAGCAATAATAATAATAATAATAATAATAATAATAATAATAATAATAATAATAATAATAATAATAATAATAATAATAATAATAATAATAATAATAATAATAATAATAATAATAATTCGTATAAAAAATATTACTATTGCATGCTCATGCAGGTGAAAAGGAGATACTTCTTTCTTCTCCTACAACGATTGTCATACCCGAAGACCAGATGTTGTCAATGTCGTTTTCAACAAAAACAAGGAAAGGCGATGTGTGTAGCCCTATAGTCAAACCTGGTACAACGGTAACAACACAGATGCACTCAGTTGACCTTTGGTTCCCTTCTTATCAATGCTCAGTGGCATCCCTCGTCCATCCCTCAGATTCGCCTCTTCACTTCTTCCATAACTTATGTTTGAAAACCCTTAAAAGAACGCAGCAATGCCAAAGTAGACAAATAAAAAAAATAGTTCTCAAGTCAGGGCCAGTCATCTGCGGCCAGTAAAATGTCGTGGAGGCTGCTGCAAAGCTGTGTCCGGGTCGGGCCGGCAGTCGTATCGACTGGCGCCGGTCTGTCATCAGGCTCAAGACGTGGGTGGCTGCTGTGGTTGCAGCGGGCACACAGCATCCTGCCGATCGGCACCTGCTCCCGCGGTGCTCAGTCAGCCGTCTGTGATAGCGTGCAGGTGCTTGTGGCCCACTGCGGACCAATCGGACAGCCAACTTAATTAATTTGATTCGCTTCATTGACAGCGGCGCTCGGCGAGAAGTCGGAAAACTTCACAGAAGATCTCCTCAAACAGAGCAGACGACACTTCAGAGCCACGAGTGAATGAGCTCTGGCGCGTGCGCGCGTGCGTGTGTGGGTGTGTTGTGCGAGAGAGAGAAAGAGAGCTAATTTCATTCTTTCCTACTTTTTCTGTTGAAATTGTTTTTCTACCCTATACTGTTCGTGTCTTACCATGTTCAATTATATATTTTCAAGCCCGTTTACTTTATCGTTTAAATTATTCTCATCAAAACCTCAAAGCGATGTTATTCACATTCGTACGCTCAGTGTAATATCATCTTCTAAATAGCAGCTCAGCCAAAGAAAACGATAAATAAATACGAAAAAATTTGTATGTTGGTGCCTGCTAATGTAGCACGACCCTAATGGAGGTGCCACTGGGAGTGTCCACTGGCTTGGGTGGTGTCACCCTCGATGACTTGTGAGTCTGCAAGAGTGGGGTGGTCAAGCAAGTTGCAGTCATCTCTCGATGATAGTCGGGATGGTGTTGCGCCCCACCCCACGGCGACAAGGGACAGCACGCAGTGTCTCCCATTCGCTGGATGCTCTCGTCGGCTGCTTCTCTCCCCAACCCCACTGTACCCCGCTACAGCCCTAATCGCCCCCGGTGGCCCGCGCCTACCCGCTAATGCCGCTGAGTCCTTTCGATTTGTCACCGCGCGCTCATTACGGCCACCCCGATTTACCGCAGCTTACTCATTATGTCAACCCCGAGTACCTCTTATATGCACGCAAGGGCGGAACTTGTGTGTGTGTGAGAGTGTGTGTGAGTGTGTGTGATGTGAAAGAGCCTCTAATTAGCGCATGTTTCAAGGGCAGGGCTTAGCGAGGCTCTGTCGTGTCTGGCGACTGCGTGATTTCACGTGCGAGCATACATGTGTGGCTTCACTTCTCACGTGTATGCGCGCGCGTGCGAGAGAGAAAGAGAGAGAACGACAGAACTTTCTTAAGCTCACAACGACACTGAATGCTCTTGAAACAAACTCATTGGAGTAAAATACAAATAAGCTGAAAAAAAATCATTCTGGCACAAATGATGTTAGTCTAACCATGCTGCCCTGTTCAGTACGAAAATTACAATATTCTCAAATTATCTTCTCATGACAAATGTAAGTATTACGATTAAGATACACAACACAACAACTGATGGTAGAATGGGTTCTGATGGTCTTGCAGCTAACAGAGTCTTGACATAATTTTATGGTCTTGAGGACCACGATCTTGCGGGAGAAACGACGTATGAGATCAACAAACAAATAAATTCTGAAATAAATATTCAAATGGCAGCTAGAATCGAAGCAACTAGGGTCGCCTTCAAACTCCTCTCGTCTTTCCGGCCCCTTCACTGAACTCCTACCCCTCTACTTTCCTTCCATGCCCCCATTGTTGTGACCTCTGAACTTACGACTGTTCTGACGGGGACTCTAGTCTTTCTCTCATGAAAGAGAGGTGTATTTTATAGATGCGTATGTTTGTGTGGGCGAACTCAGTTGCTGGTGGAGCTGTTTAGTCGTTTGTACACACGATGGTGACGTGTTTTCTTTCTCTCTTTGTTTGAAGATGGTGCTGGACTTGCATGGACGGCCGCTTCCGCACTCTGGTGACAGCTCGCAAGGCGACGCCATGTGGAACAAGCCCGTCACTTCAAGTACGTCACCTGTCACACTTGCGTCACACCACGGTCTTAGATCTTGCACCACTGACGTCACACCATTGCATGACATTAGTTACTTACGTCATTAGCCACTTACGTCAAATTATCAACATACAGTAGTCTGCTGTCCACATTAATTATATCCGACCACGTGTGTGGACTGTGTAGCATCTTTTATTTTAAAAAAAGACGTGTTGGTTGATTGGTTGATTGGTTGATTGGTTGATTGGTTGATTGGTTGATTGGTCACATCCCCTGAACACGCATGCAGTGCCTTTGCTAAGACAAGAGAGCCATTCCAGGCAAAGATGAAGGAGTAGACGAACATGGGGACAACTCTTGACAATGTAGGTCTGAGAACTGAGACCCCCCATCCCCCTCCTGCTTCTATTTCTCAAGAAGCGAGCGCATGCGCAGTTTGGAGTTATGAGGCCGGGTGGGGAGAGAGTGGAGTGAAAGAAAGAGAGAATCTTGAAAAGGATATTTGGGAAATGGAGGACTTCGATTACTTGTGGTGGGGAAAGGGTCCTGAGGATTTGCTGGTTGAGAGAGATCAGTTCAGAGTGAGGCTTCGATTAAAAAAAAAAAAAAAGGTGGCAAGAGAAAAATGTAGAGAACGCTTTGGAGACCTTCAGACAGCTGTGGCAGAAATGGAGAAATTGCATTCGTCGGACTATTGAGGGAACGAAATGGATTTCGTGAGAGAGAGAGAGAGGGGGGGAGAGAGAGAGAGAGCTGACACAGGATAGAAAGCAAGAAACTCAAGACTGTCTGTCTGTCCCTGTCAATTCAGACATCAACCCCTATCTTTGTACAAATCCTAATTTTTCTCTTTTGTAATTTTAATGCCTTTATCATATTGCAGTCTTTAGTTTCTTCTACTTGGATTGAGGGCAAGATGTACAAAAATAGCTTTTGCTTATTCTGTTACCATCGTATATAAATTTTTTTATGTCTGTCTGTCTACACTGTAACTTACCTTTTGGAGGCAATAGCTAATCCCATTCAATAAGAGTGTTGCATTACACAGAACCGATATCCAGCATTTTTTTTTTTGGGGGGGGGCTCATTATTTCCATAGAATACAGACAATACCAAGTTGTTTTTCTCCTATTGTTTCAATGTTACTACTTAAAGGTCTATAAGCATGCAAACATTTCTAAATTATTGGGTTAGCTCCGAGTTTAAATGAATAGCACTCCCAGCATACCCGTGATTTCTGTCTCTAATGTCTCCAAAAAGCAAGGACAATTTTTTTCGGCAGATACTATCCTGCATGAGTAAAGCCCAACATTTGTCAAAAAACTCACACACAAAAAATGTTACATTGAGTAGACGTTTAACACCACCTCTCATCTCTTGATGTGTCTTCCGGAGAAAATGTGTTTAAATCAACCTTTGTCTAGTCATCTGCATCCCATGCTCTCGATTCCCGATAAGTTTTTGAAACAATCTCTCGATATTTTTCACTGTAGATGATTTTTAGTTGTTTTACATGTTAATCTCTCTGTAAGCTTTTAAGTGTTGGGGGAAAAAATGTAGTCTTAGTCAGGTCATCAGGAAACTAAGTCCCTGATAGCTTTTGTATGGAGCACGGATAATAGTCGTAATGATGGAGCGCGTTCTTGTCTCTTGTCTTTTGCCATTTCTTTGTTCAATACTCTCCCTCCCACCACCCTCCCTTCCTCCCGAATATCACGTGCTCGCATCCTCAGAAGGTGATGGACACATCGAAGCATTTTTCTTTGTTTGCTCAGTAAAATAAAAAGAACTGTCAGTTACTCATATTCATTTTCTTTACGGCTCGCCGAGACTAACAGCAGATCACTTCGCAAGAGGCCAAGAGTGAGTCTCGGCATACAGACATCAGGTGATGGTGTATGCGTCTGTTGTTGTTTGTGACTGTGTGTCATCATCTGTCTCCAACACGCTGATCGAGGGTTCTGTGGCACTCTCCGAGTTGAGTGACCTGCAGTGCGCCGCGTGCACAAGAGAAGCACCATCGCCTGATGCTGCAACTGTCTTCGGAGACAGGGTAGCCCCCACCGTGCATCCCCCTGAGTAACATTACATGAGCTGAACCACAATGCCCAATGCCATTGAGGACGCTGATGGTGGGGGCTGCTGGGGATTAGCTGCAGGCAGTGAGAGCATCCAGCTCTCCATCAATAATCCAGTAGATGTCGCTGTTAATCAGGCGCAGGGCGTGCCAACCCCTCATTGTCTCCCTTAGTCCCCCAACCCCTATCTGCTACTGCTACTTGATCGACAACAGCTAAAAGCTGACGTGTCAGAGTTTGTTTTTGGCTTTTTATTTTGTTTTGTGGGTGGGTGAGCTAATAGCGGAAGCAAGCCTTATTAATGTGTTTACCCAAGAAAAACCGAGTGTAATTGCAGGAGGCCAGCGGCCTGCTTCTCCAGCAACAGGCTCTTACTTTCAATTTGGCTGTCAGCCTTTCCAGTCACTGCCAGGATATACGGGTGCATCTATCGCAAACGTTGCAAGATGCAAACAGACATCTGTAAACTGTTAGTTAAAAACAACAAAAACAACAACAAACGGAAAGATGCAAATGAAAATATAAAAAGTCAAAGTCTGTAAACTGTGAGCAACTGGCAAGATGAAAGCAGTTGACTAAGAAGTAAACCTGTGTTTACATGTTAACAGTTGGCTCGATGTGAATGCCTGTGTAAACTATAAACGACTGGCAAGGTGTCAACAACAATGTAAACAAGTCATTGCTTGACAAACAATGGACATTGTTCTCACAATCCAACAGAGCTGCGCACTATTTGCTGGCGGAATCATCTACTCTTGAGCCTGCCACTCCCTTCCTACCTCCCCAGCACTGCCTCATAGACGTCCTTCATGCTCTGTACTTAGGGAGCTGGTTCATGGTTTGCACTTAGGGAACTGGCTTCATGGTTTGTACTTAGGGAACTGGTTCATGGTTTGTACTTAGGGAGCTGGACTTTCCCGTTTCTATATTGTGCGTAGTGTTAAACACTATTTTATGTTGTTTGTGGGGCTGTGGGGACCTGCCATCACGAGACACGCGAAGCAACGTCGTTCTGCGCGCGCATCTTGGTGCGTTTCCTACACGCTCTTGTTTTGTTTGCACCAAGATGCGCGCGCACAACGGGGTTGCCTCACGTGCCCCCTGATTTAGACTTTAGCCGGAAGAAGATGATGTCGGTCTGTTTTGCTTATCTCTCTCCTATAATCCGATTGACCAACGAGGGCCCGTAACTGGAGAAGGCGAGCTAGGGGATTGTTCTTGCGTTCATTGATTGAGAGATTAGCCGGCAGTGCTCTCCCCTTCCACCATCCAGTGCAAGCATACTGAGCACCGGGCAGTGTAGTTCTGATCTTTAACCTTCTTCGCTGGTACAATACTGTGACCCTCTCACGAAAATGATGCGTCGTCCAGCTAACAATGATTTACATTTGGTGTAATTTCAATGATTTCAAATGTGAGTTTTTAAAATTTTAAATTACCAGAGAGGAGCATTCTCCAAATTACTGATTTGTGTCGAATACCAAGGCAGCATTATGTATATATCTTATTTTCTGGGTCTTAAGGCGCACTGGTAATTCTGTGGAAAATATCTCTTCCTTCTGAAATATATCTTGTGGTAACATCTTTTTCTTCATTGTAGTTCAAATTGTTCGTGATAAAGATGTGTGTGTGGGTGTTGTTGGCCCTCGGTGTCATTCTGCTTCGCCACGCAAAGGCAGTGATGCTGAAATGACAATAAAACAAAATTAAAAACTAAAGCTTTGCTTCACGACTTCCATCTCAATGTCACATGTTCACAGGTCGTGTCGACACTAGCCGAGTGCACAATCAAGTGTGGGGCGCCTGTTGGCCCTCGTATGAACAGCAGGCGATGGGCATGACTTGCTCCGTTCTGTGCCGCTGCTCCCGAGAGGTGATTAGAAGGAAGTCGTCTCTCCATGACAGTTTCACGGCAGTAAACGAGCATTCTACCTCAGGCGTGAATGGTCCTTATCCTTCTCTCTATTCTTTGCTACAAGGAAACCTGATAAGGCAAGGTGCCGCCACTGGTGACCAAAGTTGTGATGACGACGACGACGACGAACCTTTGCCGGTGCAGGAGGTGCACAAGCAGTCGCTCGCGTCGCGAAGATTTTTAGAATATAAGGCTAAAGGCCGTGTCATGTAACAAATGATGTCACGTGTTACCAGCTCCCCTCCTCCTCATTTTTATTTTCGTCACGGACTAGGAACACGATAAGAAATCTCGACCACCCTCTTTTCTCACCCGCACCTATTGGCCAAACAAAAGACTGCATGCAATGAACATTAAGTTCACATTACTGTTGAAGTATCTACGGCCTCAGTAGATTAATTCCCTGTCACATACAATTCTTGCCTTCCTGGACTCACTCTGTACCCCCCGCACCACCCCCACCCTCCATCTTCCCTCGTGTAGCCTCGATAGCCGGGAAGTGCTTTGCTTATGATGACGCACCGCAGCGCAGAACGAGAGTCGTGCTGGAGATCAGCGCCCTCGTAAATCCGCATTAGTCTTAACGTACGACTGGCCCTGTCACACCTGAGCGGCGCCAGACATTGCAGAGTGGGATAGGTGTGCTGTCCCCTGTCCCCTCCCGCCACTCTTGCTCCACCCCCACACGGCACCGCTGTCAATAACCGATGTTTTTTACATACACAATCGGATTAAGGACAGCATGGACAAATAATCCCCAAATGTATATATCTATATCAGAGAAAAAAAAAGTGCAGGACTGGAAGAAAAATGTTTTGAGGAAGGAGTCATGTTTTGGATATATTGTCCATGACCGTACGAGTGCCTGCTATCAACACTGGAACAGCTGGTCGGGTATCTTGTTTTCACTGCCACCCATGGTCCAGCTGCCGACGGCGGTTGTCAAAAGGTTTTTGCCGAGATCGATATGACTACCTTCGTTGGTTCGAAACAAAACGTGTTCAAATGAGCCAGTGGGGGAGGGTGGATTGGTGGTGGGTGGTGGGGAGTGAAGGAGGAAAATCTTTCTCAGCCTGTCTCTTCCGCGCGCGCGGCTTTCATTTGAATTTTCCAGACCGTTTCACGATCGCGATTGATGAGGATGCACGATTTGGAATGCCAGGCATATTTCAAGGAAGTGTTTAGCATGCAAACAAAAGCTTCAAAATGTGAGTAGTTTCGCCGTGTCTTGATTATTTTTCTCCCCGCAGAAATTAATCCAATATCAACATTTGGCTTCCAGCCTGCAGAGGCGTCACATGCACTTTCATGCTGGGGACTCACCCTCCTCCCCACTTGACAGTCTCCTTTTCCTTCCATCGGCCCCCTTCCCCCTTGTCGCACGTGCGAACCTTCACGCGCAAGAGCGGGACGAGACGTGGGCACGTGCAGCGTACACTGGCGCGCTTCCTGTCACAGCTCGACACTCACTGCCGCTATCTCTGCCCCTTGTTGTGGCGCGTGCAGGGAGCAGGAGCTGTGTGACGTCACAGCCACACGCGCAGCTCGACACTACTCACCCCTGACTCCTCATCCTTTCCTCATCGGAAACTTCAAAAAGGACAGGGGCGCGGTCAAGGCCGGAAACAACAATTACCCTTGATACGATGCGTGGGGAAATTGAAATCGTTCAGCGGAAAATCTTTTTTCCTTTATTTTTTCTTTGCTGTAGTTTTACATACTTATTAGTGACGATTGGCCTCGTTCTCGATATCCCTGAGTGAGCTGTTGTTGTTTAGGCACAAGGGAGAAAACAAAGTCCGCCACGATTCATGCTGGGAAGAAGAAAGCTTGATATTAGAAAACAAAACATAATGAAAGGCTTGATGAGGCGCGACTGGAGGTCTCAAGGCCGTCATGCATCTGTCAATCACGTGTCATGCTTACGTCACATCCCCTCGCGCTCCTCTCCACTCTACTTGAAAATAACATTCAAGATGGCCGTGCTTATATTGCTCTCATGTCTTTCATCTTGAAAGTAAGAAAAAGATATTTCTATGGGTGTTTCATCTTGGTCTCATGCGGTTTCCGCTTTAAAGTAATAAAACAAACGTTTCTATGGATACCGCACTCACTGGCATTGCTGAGTTCTGCTGGAAAGTAAGACAGAAAACATCATGACAGAATACCTCACTCTACCGGATTTACCATCTTTTTCTTGAAAATGACATTTTCTGCGCCTTCGAAATAATTTCCTCACCAGAGGACTTGATACTGTGAAATATGTTTCAAAGATAGATGTCACGTACATGGATGACTTTAAATCGACATCGGAAAATCGGTTTATTGTCATCACCATCAATGTGATTTGCATTATAGACATCACTAGTTCGTGTTAATACCGTTGTAGTTTTGAGATTTGTATTCTGAAAACAAATTCTGACCCGAGAGTTTTATACAGCTAACATGTTTTTTTTTTAATTTTTGTTGTTTGTTGTTGTTGATTTGTCGCTGTGCTTGCTTTGTTGTTGTTTTGTTGGTTTTGTTGTTGCTACAGTTATTTATTTTATTTATTTTTATTTCTTTATTACTTTATTTGCTGTTGTTGAGTTATTGTTGTAGTTGTTGCTGTTCGTCTCCTAATTTGTTTTTTCGATTGTTTTTGTTTTTGCAATAACATAACCATGTCTTTATTTTAAACTTTGTGATAAGAATTAAGAACATAGAAAGGCTGGAAAGCAACCTTTAGAAAACTCGCAGAATGTGTCTTCTACCTTACACTTGGTATCTCCTGATGAAGTGAGCTGCCGGATGTTTCTTGAAAAGTAATTGAGTGTTGGCGAGGGCAGAGGTCAGTTGATGATGCGCCTCTCTTGCGGTTCCCACAGCTGCTAGCGCTCACAGATAAACTCGTCAGTTTGACATCTGACACCAGTGAACCGTAACCGCCTCCTTGATCAGAAGGGAGGGGGGATGATTATGTCACAACCAGCGCCTTGGTCGCGACCGCTGTAATGGAATTGTTGTGATGGGGGGCTGGGGTAGGTAGCCTTGAAAAACTCCGAGAATTAATTAGCTGATAATTGCGAGATAAAAGGTTAGAGAGATCGTTTCCACGGCAGAAAAGATTAAAGATTGGACAACCACGCATTGCGTCAAACACTTTGAAGAAGTTTCTTTGCAATCAACTGTTCTACTCGCACACAACACGGACAGTATTCTGAAACTAATGAATAGGCACTGGTTGGCTCTGCTTGAAAATAACCAGCCATCATAATAGAATT
Source organism: Pomacea canaliculata (assembly GCF_003073045.1). Classification (NCBI taxonomy): domain Eukaryota; kingdom Metazoa; phylum Mollusca; class Gastropoda; order Architaenioglossa; family Ampullariidae; genus Pomacea; species Pomacea canaliculata. The sequence continues at coordinate 19,708,089 of NC_037597.1, forward strand.
TGTCAGGAGATACTCTCGGTATCTGGGAAATCATTTTAGTATTTTAATTTTAATTTTAATATTTTTCATTAACTATGAATGTGACATGTTTTCTGTTTTCTTAAACTACTCTAGTCCTCGTTAATGTTTATTAAAATTTACACGACACTAAGAAACTGCGCCGAACTGTCATGGCAACTTGAGTGATCCTCTGTGATCTCCTATGCTGATTGCAGTTGATTCAACATCGACTGAACTTTCGGTTGTTTCCTGCCATAAAAGTAATGAAGAGCATTATTCCTCACGTTGGCAGTTATTTTTCGTGATGTAACTATTAGCCGTGATTTTTTTTCAGCTTCAACTTATATGACCACCAAGAACAATAACTTTGGGTGCCAGTACCTCGACTCCGAAACAGTTAATGATGAGCAAACCCACCTTTCCTTTTCCTTTCTGTGATCTCCCCTTCCCCACTCAACCCCCACTTTATAGTGTGTTATAGCTTACGCAACGCTACAGTTGCGCCACCTACCGTCGCTGCTGATCACGACCTCTACTACGTCGCTTGATCGCCGCTGGCTACGTGGGTAGTACGCCTGTATGTCCGCCAGCTCGGGGTACTAAGCTGGGATTACTCTCCTCATACTAACGACCCACTGACGCCCCTTGACGACACCAGCGACCTTTTCACGCTTCACTGGTTTCACGGTGGAACAAGTCTGATCCAAGTCTACGCGGCTTCTTTGACAACCGCAAGCACTTTGCCGGGTTTCGTAGTGAGTCAGACATTGAGTGGTAGTGTGAAAAGGATGATTTTAACAGCTTTAGTATATCATGTTGTCCTCACAGATTTATCGTGATGGTGTCGGGGTAGCCGGCTGTGTTGCTCAATACCTGATTTTGACAAGAGTGTTTATCTCCCTCAACAAGGCTCCCAGAAGGCAGCCGTCATTTCATCGTCAGTCGCAGCAAAGTTTGTAGTGATGGTAGCCAAACTGTCAGACATTCACATTCTTCCTCTAGCCTAACTTATCGTCTCTAATCTTATAATCGAGATGGTCAGACGCTCTTTTCACAAACTTTTATAGAATAAGTTTTGGTAGTACGATCAAAGTAGTTCAAGTGTAGTGTTTAATATCCCCCCAAAACAAAAACAAAAACAAAACAAAACAAAAACAAAGCCAAAACTATGCTAGCAAGTTGTTGTGTCTTATCCTATTAAACCGTAAATAAATGTTTGTTCTCAGACAACTACCAAACAGGGTTGATGGAGATATATTTTTTTATATAAAAGAAATCATAAAATTTCTTTATCCTCGCAGTTATTACGGGTGGCTGTCAGATGTCGCACAAGACTTCGTCTACCATAGATGATAAAAATGTACAATTTTGTAATTATCGTCTACAAAGCTTTGTCTTCCACACACTCCCACCTTCTGTGGCCAGTATGGCGATCTCATAGTTTAGTGAGGTCAGGGTTGGAGGGCAATCACAGGCCGTCTTCTTGTGGCGCCTGAAGGAGCTCGGGAGGTATTCTGGCAAAGGTTGGTAAACATTGATAAGATGGACTGAAGATGCTGCAGTGGAAGCCATTATCATGCCACCACGACCTCGCGAAGTGAAGTCAAATACAAACCTTATCACAAGTCGGTAACCTGCCCACTGACCATGTAACAGGGAGGTGGTGTGGCTGAATGACTTTTCTTCCACCCGGAGGTTGCGAGTTAGATACGTGCTTTACATGTCCCCCATCTGTCTCTCTCTCTTTCCCTCTTTCACTCACACACACACACACACATTTTGATGCTAAAGACTATAGATTGCTTAACTACCTCTAAGTAGCTAGTTTCCATACTAACCCTAACCTTTTTTGCACATTCCGGTGGTTAGATAAGTAAATTTAAAAGGCTTATTTATTATAAGGAAAGAAGGCTTTGGGACAAAGACAATGTTACACTCCTCTGTTTCCACTATAGGTAGTACTTGGTATATATTAAACATCTCTCTCTGTGTTGAGGCTACCATGTTTATGTTGATATACTACATTTGTATAAACCCATGTATGTATTCAGGGTCACCGAAAGACAGCCCGTGCCTCGGAGTGGATGACCTTTCCGGACCCCCTGAATTAATTGCAAGCGTTTATTATTTTTCCAGTATATAACAGCATGCTTACAAGCTCTAATGTGGCTGACAATATCTATATTTCTCCCAGTAACATAGACACCAAACATTAATAAAAGTGTAAACAACTAGGATCAACAACACTGCACGAGATGAACATTAGAGTTGTGCGACAAGTGGTCAGTAAATGAGGGAAAATAGCATGAAAAGAGGAAATTAAACGTGTATACAAAAATGTCATGTGGTCTTGAAAAAAAAATCGACATATTAAAAAAAAAATTAAAGACAACACAAGGTTTATATCGTTCACAATAATGCATGTGTTGTGTCAGTTGTCACAGATGTGGGTACAATTATTGCTAGATGTGGGTAGGTCTCCTGAAACCGTCTTTTAAACCTACTTTATCTCCTGTTGCTCCTAGGTGAATGTTACATGTTTATGTGTGTGTGTGTGTGGGGTTTTTTTTTTTTTGTGAATCTCTGAGTAGAAAACAGTCTTAGACAGGCCAGTGTCTGTCATCCTTTAAGATCATGGTTTACTCGCCTCCTGTCTGTTCTCCCTGTTTACATCAACATGCATGACAGCGCGTGCCACGAGTCGCAGAGCGCGGCGCCTAGGAGACCGGAGACTGAGGCCAGTCGCAGCAAAGTTCGGACAGACCTCCGTGAACAAGGGTGGCACATACGTGTCAAGATTCCCTCCGGGTGTATTGGCTCAGGTGTTTGAACCTGACACGGGAGGGTCAGTGTTCAACACTAGAGATGGTCTCTCAAGGACGTGGTCGATGCACAGTCAGCGAGTTAGCGGGTTGGTGGTCAGCTCCCCTCCACCCGAACATCTTAAGTCTCCATGGTGATTACGGGTACACTCGCTGTCCACCCATCTTTCTTTCCCCTCTCTCTCGTGATGTAACCTCCTGCCCCGGCTATCTAGTCCAGCTGTGCAGGCGGCGTGTTCTCTGATCACGGGGTGGCGACGATGATGTTTATTGTAGGGTGGGTGGGTGGATAGAACCTCCGCGGCGTTGGACCTGACGGCGCTGACGCTCCGGGTGGCGAGGGATTAGTGACCGGGTAGGACAACTTGGGGTAGGTGGGGAAGAAAGAGTAACGAGCACTGACATAACCTTGCGGGACACGCTTATCAAGCGGTGTGAGTGTCCTTCTACAGCCCTCGCTCTCTCCATGGCAACGCTGGTCTGACAAGGGTGACCGACTTAGCAATGCGTCCTCCTTCCTGCCCCCGCCCTCTGCTCCACTCTATTGACTTCTGTATCAACAACAATCGCATCTCTACCTGTTGGTAAGACCCATGGACTGTCAATATTTGTAAACCCCAGGCTTCGTACAAAATACACAAATAAACAAACTAACGGGTCTAATTGTCATCATCAAATTTGTCTACAGGTGGTCAATCATATTTAAACATACAAGGAACATAAATCTGGTTGTCAGTTTGGCAGCTTTCAAATTGACAAAGCGTGGAGTATAAACTCGAAAACTCGTTTCACCTGTGGGATTGTGTGAAAATGTCGGCCATGCACTCGCTGGAGATCGGTCCTTAAATAAAACTGCTGAGATAAATTCTGCTCCCATAGTTTACAGTTGTTCACATAAACAGTGGTCTGAGTGTTCTGAAAACCTTTGTAAGGATTAGGTTGTAATCGCCTGCGTGACAAACATTTTTATTTAGCTTTTGTCTGCTCTCCATGTTGGCGCCGATTTACTCATTTATCCTGGAATCCGAAATTCATGCGAGCTGCGATGGTTTGAAGGTTGAGCTTGACATCGTGTGTAGACAATCATCAACATAAACTACATCCGGAAACAAAATACTCATAGTATCACACACTGTGTTGTTCTTGACTTAACACTGTTGTCTGTATTTCAGCGGATAGTCTTGTTGTCAAGTGTAAGCACGTGTGTGTGTGTGCGCGCGCGTGGGCATGAAGGTATCATGGTTGGCTTTGGAGACATAAACACAAACATCGCACAGTTCCTGTTTTATGATTTTAGTAATACTTGTTTGGTTTAATTATTGTATATGTGGTAACTTTACAAAATGAATACACACACACATGCACAAACATTTATTCGTTGCATGCAAGTGACAGCCTCTAGTCTGCGCTCAGGCTCGCTGGCGAGGTTTGAACCTCCATTTAACCGTGTCGGCACAATGGTCCAACAGCGAAAATGTCGGACATGTCTGACAAAGAGTGGACATCATCCTCTGTCGGCCTGTCTTTGTCAGTCGCGGCCAGAAAACATAGAAGTTAAGGTGGAAGTTTGCTGCTGCTGCTTCCTGGAACACAGGAGTTTGGAGGGCCGATATGCGGAGGCTCTGTAAAGGTTTTATGTGCAGGGTGTCTGGAGAGCTGCTCAGGCTGCTGGGCTTTTCTCTGCAGCATGGTAGCCCTGTATACTAGTTTTACAGTTTTGCATCTTTTCAGAGCACTGTTGTGTTGTGGAGAGGACAGTTGGAAGAAAGTATATTGCAGTTTTGCTCAGTGACTGACAGGGTGCTTCCTCCCCTCGCAGCCTGCCTCCAACATTGCACACAGGGCGGTGACACGTGCATTGATATTAATTTGTAATTAATTTACATTTTGTCGCATTAAATGCCGAAAATCATAAGGCTACGGAAAAACTAGAATGCATGACTATTGTTTGGCCTTGTGTGGTGTGTGTGTGTGAGAGAGAGGGAGGGAGAGAAAGAAAAAGAAAGAGCCTGCAAAGAACACCGAGGCGACATCACGGATGCTGATGTCATGGCGCTGTCGGTTATACCCAACGTGTAGAGCAAATAGCATCAGTAATTGGTATTGTGTAATATTAGCTACATTGTTCTCACCAACATTAATCCTTTTTCCCTTCTTGCATGGAACAACTTTCGCTCTCTAACCTATGACCCCCTCTTGTTGACACTACATGCCCCCGCCCTCCCCAAAACCGGACTCGTCGCTTGTCTAAAAATGCAAAACTACAAGATGATGAGGGATGCGACAGTCAATGCTGCACATGTTCTGCAGCAGAAGAGATGGAAATCCTGCAGCGGACACTGCAAATGTCGGGGAGATCACTAAGCTGTACACGACACCGCCAGTTCACACCTTGTAGATGCTGTCGTGTTCCGATGAGGTGGAGAAGTTGTAGAGGAAGAAAACACCCGATCCTTTCTTTCTTTTTTTTTTCTTTTTTCTTTTTTGCGATGTCTTGTTGAGCAAACAGGATTATGTCAGGAGCTTAAAGTCGTCATGCCTTTGTTGTGACATTTTACTTAATAACCCTGTTAACCTTTCAAGGCTGAAGTTGCGAGGGTGTTGCGATAGAAGCTGTTAGTGAAATGGCGTCTGCTGGTATCGCCGTAAGTGTTGATCCCTAATGGATGCTTATGGCCAGGGAAAAAATGCATTTGTCGTCAGATCCTCCAAAACAAAAGGAGAGAGGGAAAGTAGCACTATCCTGGAACGCGAGAGTATTTTAGTATTTTTTTCTCTCTCTCTCCTCGAAAGGCGCCGCAACGTGATGAACGCGCCATCGCGGATCCCCTGGCGCGTGCCTAGAGGCTGATTACGCGCACGTCGTGCAGCGAAGACGATAGGCGGAGATATTGTCACAGAGGCGGGGCTTACATGCAGCCAATGAGTGTCGCAAGGCAAGAGACTGTGATAAAGAGACCACGAGCTGGCGACAGACAGGCAGACGCTGATTGGTCGGCTGCGAATGAGCGGTGGCGTTGAAGGGCAGGAGGCGGAGCTGGCAAGGGCCTAGAAGCCAGGGTAGTTCACCCATCCACACAATACCGCCTCTCCTTGTCGAGGGATGGCCACGCCAGCTTAAGGCGGCCACACAGCAAGAGTTTCATTCGGAAGGATGCGAGGATCAACATACTCTCTCCCACTGCAGTCACACTCAGTTTGCACGGATCCAAAGTAAAGAAGATTTGCGACTAAGCTGCACGCGGCAACAATTCCGCTCTGTGTTGATCTTCAAAAGATTGCCCGAAGGACAGCAGCTGGAGGAGTCCTATAGTCCGCCCATTTTATGATCATCGTCGAAAGTTTCCTGATGTTGACAAACGTCGCCTTTTTCAACCCAAAAGTGGGATCGTCGTGAGCACGCGGACTTAGTCGAGAAGTGCACGAAGTTCATTTCACTCGGACCCGCGGAGGGACTGTCGCCGTTTAACGTAGAGAGAGGCGACAATTGTCCTCTTAACCTGGTTTTATTTCGAGTGGACTGGTGTTTGTGTCGGACTGTGCTACCTATCTCAAGAGACCAGTTCAGTGTTGTGGACGTAGTTCTAGACAAGTTCTATCGTCGTCGTCGCTGTTTCGTGGAGTGACAGTTACGGTCTCTCCATCAACTTCTTTCTTCCCTTGTTTAGACAAAGCTTTGAAACTGGGTGACGACCAGGCTTTCGGCATGTCTCCTGCCGGTTCTCCTCCGTCCCCAGGGGATGGACAGCACCACAATGGAGCCCCACCCCCCATGACCAGCAGCGACCTACACTCCCACCCTGACTACGTGTACGACACATCCCGCTGTGACACCGTGCGCCGCAAGTGTCGCGAGTTGTGCTACAACACAGGTAGGAGCCGCTTTGTTTGGTTGTTTTTATTTTCTTCTTACTCCACCGGTATGGGTTAATGCACCCGTTTCATCAACTGCCTCTTCTTTACTTTCGTGTTTTACCTACTTCACAGCCTTGTGAAGCCGTTTGTCAAAATTTGGCTTTCAGCGCACGTGAGGCTTCGAAAAATATTTTGCTTTTTTGTTGCTCGAAAACATTTTAACGGAAATCTTATTTTTTAAATTCAGAGTTGTTGTCTGGGGCGCTTTATAAATTGTTTAGAAGTTTCAAAGTTAAAAAAAAAAAAAAAAAAAACAAAAACAACAACCCCTGGCCATAACTGTTGCTGGCGTCTTTTAAAGAGACGAGTGCGATTCAGGCAGATGTTTCCGACAGCAAATTAAATGTCGGAGGGCTCCCCACACACATTGACAATAAACCTCTTTGATGTGCTAGTCAATGAAATTGCTGACGTGTTAGACACGGTGAAGAGGGAACAGAGAGGAGGCAGGGGGAGAGAAGTTCTCTTGGGTTGTTTGTTCGCATGGTTGTCTGGAAAAGCTGGCCTGAGCCGCTTTGGCTTTGAACTGATGATGAGCCTGTCTACCGCCCTCAGAGGCTCAGTGGAGCGAGCCTACGACACAGCGGCCAACATTATCTTCTGTCCGTTACAAACCCTCGTTCTCAATTTCCGCACCCATCCGCACGTGTGTGTGTGTCTGAGAGAGAGAGTGAGAGACACAACACAAGCATTCTGAGGAAAATTCATATTTTACTTTGAAGCCATATTAATGATAATTATTTAATAATTACAGTAGTAGCAACACTGCGTTTAAAAGGTAATTAGTTTTAGTATTTAATCCATTGTGGTAAAGATAAATCGCGAGGATTAAGTGGCTGCAGGTAGACATCTTTCACTTCACCTCAGTCACGTCGCACAAATCACATCACAGTCAACTCATTCTCGACTCTTTTGCTGTTTCAAACTGGCGCCTGCTCCAGACTGTTGCACCTTTAACAGCTTTCACAGCTGTGAGCCGCAGATGTTAACAGACTCTCCAGCTGAAATAAAATCATTCTTATTTTAATTTATTATTTTGCTGAGATTTACCTGCGTCGCCGGTCTGTTGTGTTTCCCTCGGAGAATTTCTCTCCTGCCTTCGACATCATGCCCGTTCTGTAACAATCTACCCTTTCTATAACAATCTACCCTTTCTGTAACAATCTCACCCTTTTTGTAACAATCTCACCCTTTCTATAACAATCCCACCCTTTCTATAACAATCCCACCCTTTCACGCAAACGCAGCTCGCACAAACCTCGCACAAACCTCGCTGCTCAATTCTAAGCAACACCCGGAGAAATGGAGTCGACACGCTGAGCCGGAAAATAGCAAACAGAATAGCTGAGGTAGTAAATAGAATTTCAATACACTCATCTATGAAGTCCTCGTGTTCATCAAGTGAGGCTCTTTTCATCAGCCCGGTGTAATTAAGCCGCTTGTCTTTGAGGGGTGTTCCCCAGCGGGATCCTTTCCCCAGAAACTGTTGGCCCATTGAAGCTGATCCCGGGGGTTGACAGATGCCCTTAATTAATGGCCGACCTCGTCCTGCCAACCAAATGAGCAGTGTTCTGTTCCGCAGGCTTCCACCCTGAAGTCACGTGGTAGGGGGGACGACGGTGAGTTAGCCACATGCCTGGCAGGTTGATTGTAACAGTCGTGTGACAACAATCAGCAATCAACAATCAACAACAAAGCCAAACATTACGAGTTGCGATGCCGAAGTCACAGTGGTGGGTAGGACCATAATATGCAATTATTATTCATTCTTTTAGAGTATCAGAGATCCCTGAAGTTCTGTAATTTTATTTTGTTGGTTTAAATTTTATCTTTTAACTTGCAAGCGGGGGAACATTTCCGCCTGGGTGTAAAGATTTCAGTCTTTTTTCTTCCACAAGAAAGCACAAATTTCAGTCATTTTTCTTTCACTTGTATCATGCTAAATCTGACAGACATCGGTGACAACATTCTTGTTCACCCAAAGCGAGTTTGTGAAGTCATGAAAATAATAACATCTTTGGTAAACCCTCGTGAGAAATGACCCCAAACAACATGACCTTGCCGAATGAGCCGAAACTTCACGATCCTCTGGTCCCCTCTCGCCATCTGTATGGGCCACAATATATTTATATCTTGAATATTATGACCTCGAACATCATGTCCCTTCTTGGTAGTGAAATGATTATTGATTACTACTTCTTAAATAATAATTTAAATGTTTTCAGTTTACAAAAATATTACTCGGTTATATGACTTGACTGTCCAGGGTTTGTAAGTGTAATATGCGGAGGAAGAAAATTCTAGAAGATTAAATGGAATCTCTTCGTGTTGCTGGTTACAGAATAAAATACAACTGGAAAGGGGAGGGGGTGAAGGAGAAGAGAGAGAGAGAGAGACAAAAGTCCTGACTTACTGAAAAAACTTTATTGTCCGGAAACCTTTCTTTGGTGTTTGCCACTGTCGTGAGTTCCGTGTGTGTGGATTCGGATGAATACCTGGCAAACAGCTTCTTCAGAAAGTCTTGCGGAGTCACCGAGGTCTGGGACACGGGTAGGAATCCATACGGCCAATCCGTTCTAATCACTCTAATGGCTTTGATGAAAAGCGCAGTTTGTACTTCCTGTCCCACGAGTCTCCAGAAGCGGTCGCGGAGTCACTTAGAGAAATGATTAAAACCGATCTCAAACGTGCCACACACTCTTCATCGATCCACCCGGGGCCCCTACCCGCCCCTACCTTTTGGCCTCGCCTCGTCTGGCAAATTGCCGGCAGCCAGCACACCATTCAGCCGCCAACAAAAGGAAGACAGCGGCGATGAGGGAGAGAAACTTTGGTGGGACACACCTTATTAACATCGCTTTCTTTCCAACCCATCGAACCGGGTTCAGTGCAATCAGGTAGATTAGAGCCACTTGCGAGTGAGGCCAGCACGCAACCTGTGTCACCTCGCCAAGCTCGTGAAACTTTCTTCTTTTCATCGTTTTTATCGTTGCCGCGGACGCTGGACTGCGTGTGTTCGTCGGACCAAGACAAACCTGCGGTATTAACGGAAACAGCACTAGAGAGGGTGGACTCGGATGTGAAAGATAAGTGAGTTCATGATTCGTAAAAAATAAAATCGCAGAAAATTAAAATGTTGTTTACGATGACATCAAGTTAGACGCTTAATGTTTACTAGTCGGAAGTGAAGCTAATGAACTTTAACTTCAGGTTCATTTAGAAATAAATTTTCCACTGGCTTCATTGAGCTCGGTTTACAACAAATTCTCTCCTCGCGCCTTCATTATGCAGAACATTACATAGGGGGGATGAACAGACTTTTCTACACAGCTTCTCTTTTATATATTCTTTATGTTGTGAATAACGAATGGCTTTTCGATTCTTTTCCCTTCCGTTCTTTATGTGTGACTTAACAACTTTCTCTCACATCAGAAATACAGGAATATTAGCACGAACGGCTAATATCACCGACAGGAATATATGTATGGCTGGATTGCCTTCCTGTTCAACATTGTAAGTGCTCTTACTGTTAGAGCACATCACTGAGTTATTCAACCTGTTGCACTCTCCATGATGAAGCTGTTGTAAAATACTTATACACTTATTATCTACAGCGAAAAAGGAATAATGTGGAAAAATATATCTTATGTACGAAGTTGGTGAAGTAATATTGAGACAACAGGTGTTTTTGTTTTACTTGACTAACCTACAATCTCACTGACTTCTTAGTGTGCGCGCGCGCGTGGGCGTGTGTGTGTAATAGGTTTGTTGAGGTGTTCAGAGTTAATCTCGTTAAGCAAGACATTTTTTCTTTGCTCGCTATTTCATATATGAATACAAAAGATAATGCGAGCTGTACATATTTTTTGGTATGGTTGGGGTTTGTGGGCAACACAGCTCTCAGTCCCAAGCATAACTGGAGCAGTAGGCTGATGACCTCACTAGCTACAACACAGCCTCGGTTGTTTGATGATATGAGACTCATGCACGAAGCACAAAAATTAATGCTTTAAAAATAGTATCCTTTATTATTATTTGTTGTTGTTATTGTCGTCTCATAACTCAGCAAAGGCGTCTGTTCCTATTGTTTCTTTTAAAATTCGTTTCTCATAGTCTTACGTTCATTCCAACTCTTCCAACGTTCGCTTCTCACGTTCGGTTTATTTATTTATTTTTATTTTATTTTATTTTCCTTTGTTTCCAGCGTGGTCCGAGTATCCGTCGCCTCTAAACGACGGGCGGCCGGGGGCCGAGCTGTACGCCCCTCTGCAAGGCAGTCCAGGACTGGACGGTGTGGGCGCCGCGGCGTCAGACGACTTGCGTCAGATGGCCAACATGACGTACTCGCACGCGCCTTCCTCTCACGTGCAGAAGCCCGCGCCCTACTCTGTCAACGGCATCAGCCTGTCGGACAACGTCAACCTCCTGCACCCCGCCGCCATGGGCTACCCCCAGCCCGATATGTACAGTAAGTACCTTGTTACCAACTTGTGTATTGTACTCCGCGGTTGCCTGGGCTTCACAACGAGGAGCGGAGGTATCGAGGGTTTTTCCCACATCCATAAATAGGGGAGTAGGGTGGGAAGGGGTGGGGGTGGAATTCTGCAGGGCTTATTACCCCATTGTCGTTAAAAAAAAAACAAACAAACAAAAAAACCCATAAAGGCCGCATGACTCAGTGGAGATAGGTGAGAAATGTGTAAATATTGCTGACTTAACACTTAGCACATCAGCAGCATAATTTTTTTTAATATTTCTTTTTCAATCGAATTCGCACTATTGCAAAGTGGTTCCGAAAAAATAATTTGGAAAGACATTTTCAGACCCCTTTGTAATCCTTCTTACACATATGAGGTAACTGGACATTTATCATAAAATAAACACAGTCATTAACAGTAACATAGGGGATATAAGTCTAGGGAAGAAAACAAAAATCAGGATGAATTTTTCAAAATTGTTTTTTGTAAGTTTATTAAACACCAAAAGTACAGTGACTGCATTTACATGATGTTCACCAAATTAATTTTTATCCCATTTTGACAATTCAATAAACCAGTGAAACACCCGTCCACCCTTCTAGCCAATTACTCTTACTCCTAATCATAAAAGTATTTTCACTCCTTGCGTGAGGAGAATGGAAGAATCTTTGAAAAATCTGCACATGGAGGGGGAATATTGAACCTCACTGTTATTTCCCATTAGCAATGCCACATTTCCACATTGTTGAGCTAGAGATCATTACTTCCCCATTACTTCAGCGCAAACTAGTTTCACATTAAAACTAATCAGGAGGAAAGGTCTACTGCATAATTTTTTAATTAATTTAATTGTAAAATACTTGGCTCACACGGTGTCCTGACAGACAAGTTCACCGACATCAAGAAATTACTTTTACCAAAGACCAGGGTATGTTTATATATACTATAAAAATAAAATAAAAAGTAAAACCAAAGCAGAATAAATTTAAAAATTTAAAGTGTCAACCTAAAATTAAAACAAATTTAAGAAGTGAAAGTTTATCTCAGAAGGAGTATGGGGAAGGGGATGGAGAGAGAGGATGCACCGCTCACAAAGATGATTCCAAATCTCAGAAACTTTGCTTCCTATAGGTTAGACTACAAGTTAAATTAATTTCATCTAAATTATGATAGGTATGAAAAAATATCTGTTGATGTGTTTTGCGTGGGAGAGTGTTATGATTGGGTGTGCCTGTTAGGTTGGGTGCGTGCATGTGTGAGAGGGTGTGTGCGAGTATGAGCTGTTGTTGTTACAACAGGTTAGTAGTTGTCCTTTCTCCTGACAACCCAGTACCCTCTCTTCCTTCTGTCTTCGATAATTGTAACCGAATTTTCATTTGTAGTTAAAGGGAGCGCCCAAACAGCGGCGCCAGTTAAAATTTGGCAGTTGATGTTCCGGTAGAATGAATACAGTATTTTTTTCATCCTGCTGTAGAATTAGAATGCCAGTAAGCTTTGCTGTATAACATCGTCCTGTAGGTGGGCCCTGAGGTTAGTTATGTGCTTGTCAGTCGTCAGGAACCTCAGTGCCCACCGACAGGACTATGGCTAGTTGTTAGCATGGCTTTGCAGTGTCACCTGTATGTTCCAACTCGCATGGATTTTGTTTTTTCTTTCTTCTTTCCTTCCACCATCAATAGATGTCATCCACCAACAACATATGCAACGGGAGTATGAAGGCCTATGTACAGTAAGTGTCTCTTCCATCTTTCGTTCCTAAGTAGTCTGACTGTTGGCATGGTGACAGATGCTTGCATACACTTTGTCGGACAATTGTATTCTGAGACATGCGCAGTGAAATTTCAGTAGAAGTACAGTAATGCTCTTTGAAGCTGTGGGGACATTCTTGTGGTCGTTATAAATAAGTAATGGTCTGTTTGACAAACCTTTGTGTCATTTATAAAGGTATGGAGGAGATCCAAACTCATTTTTATATTTTATAACTTGAACAGTAAGATGTCCATGCAACTGTGTAGTGTACAGAAATTAGTCGCCAATCCTGTGTACGGGTAGATGTGTTGTAGTCACGTGAACATCTGCCTCATGTGGAAACATGTTTACTTTGTGCTTGGTTTTCTAAAATAACAACATTAATTTTTCGTTCTGTGCATGCATTATAACACAGCTGTAATATTACTAAATACTCTTTTGTGTTTCAAAAACCTTTTATTTCCGCTTTAGTGGCACGTGCTAATGTACCCTAACTCTTTCAACTGACAAGTGCTTTTAGTCATAAGTATTTTTTATCTCTTTTCTCTTTTAAACCATACATGCTTTCTAACACACCTTAGTCTATAAAAATATTTTAGTCTGCATTTTCTATGTGCTTTGGCCTCTGTCCTGTCTGTACTGTTGCTGGTTCAGGGTGAAACCATAGGACACCTCGCGACTTAAAGAAGCATGTCTGCTATTACCAACGGTTTTACCGATATTTCAACTGTAAATTTTTTTTTTTCATTCATATCTCGGAAATGAGTTAGTGAAACTTGACTTACAGCACCTTTCAAACCCGGTAATCACAAAAATGTCCTTTATTTTGGCAGAGACTGAGTCAGTTTAGGGTCAGTTGTCATGCATGAACGGCCAGCAGGCACGATCAGCTGTCACAGACATGTACCTGCATGAGTGAACACACGCGCGCGCACGCACACACACATAATAAAAAAGGGCATAATGAAGCATGCATATGTTAGATAAATAATTTTGTTTTGAAGACCAAGACACAAGAAATGAGATAGCTTTACTCAATCAAACTTTTTAATCGTGTCTGGTCTTCCAAACGGTCAAAGTAACAGTTCCGGGTGACTTACGCGGTCCTCAGACGTGCATCAGTGACGGTTATGATTATCGCCATCAACAGTCAGACAGCCTGAACCTCATAATGAAAGCAGGGTGCAGTCTCGCGAGGCTCTCGCTCCATCTGGAGGCAGCTCGATAGTGATTGATCGGTCCGTGGTTGTGCGTGTAAGTCGATATGTTGCTCACCTGGCCGAGGTGAGGTGCGGAAACGTGACGACGGCTACACTCTTACAGGTAGCTAGAGTCGAAGTAGTCCCGCCCTGCACCTCTCCTCCATGGCAGCAAGAAACTCATATTCAGGCAGAACAAGCGGCAGGCACCTGCCCAGACAATAGGGTATCAAGTGGGGTACATCCTTGCGTCGCTTTCAGACCTCTAGCAACTAAGGGACGCAGACTTTTCTTTCCTCAGACTGGTCAGGACCAGTTGAATGCTAAGTGACCGGTCGCCATTCTATGTCTTGTCCGTGCAAAGAAAGCAGTTCAATGATTATTTTAGAGCTAGCCAAAATGAGTTGAGTAACTAGCTGCTCACAACATAAAATGATGCCCACCTGAAGGAATGAATAAATAAATAAAGTGCTGCGCAACACACAACAGCTTCTGCAAGAAATGGAAAATACTGAAGAGTTGATAGTTGCATCCCACAGCATCCCATGCGCGTGCACCACCTGACACATCGGCCTGCCCTCGACAGTCGAACTTGAAAAAGGTTCACGTGACCTTCCCTTTCCTCCGCAACACTGGCGACAAGTAACGGAAACTGTGTTTACTTTCTTGTCGGTTGGCTGCTCAGCTCGCAGGCAGGTTCATAGGGTGCTGCCCCAAGTAGCTTGTGGGTGGTGACAGGCGAGTCAATGGTGTGACCGTTGTTGTCATCATGTGCACCTCATGTGAACGTCGGTCAGTGTAAGGGTCCGCTCACACGCCGCGACGCACGGACAAACACAGAAGTAATGAGGCAGGCTTGATGGGCAGGCGCCACCGTCACACCCTTGTGTTCAGAGCAGTCGAGTCGCGGAAGGATGGATTTTCGTGGCGAGAAACCGGGCAAGAGAGAGAGAGAAAAGGAGGGGGGGGGGAGGAAAGCTTGTGTTCGGATGAGGCAGGCAGCAAAGTGTGATGGGGTGTGGCTGGGGTGGAGTACGGTAGGGGCAGGCAGGGAAGAGGTTCAGCAAATGAAAAAATTAATCAGGAAAAGCATCTTGACACGTCGCTCGTTTCACGCCCTCGTGCTGCATCGACATTCTTCAGGCGCGGCGGTTACAGCTGTTTACTGCTCACCAGTGTCTAGTGCTGCTCTCTGATGCAAGCACTCTCAAAAACAAAAACAAAAAGACAGCCAACAAGGCCAAACCCCAAGCTTATTGTAATCTCTTTAATGACTATGATCAAAACCAGAAACAAAGCAAAACCAAAATAAAACAAACACACAAGAAAGCAAAAACAAAACAAAAAGAAACAACAACAACAATAACAACAGCAACAGCAAATAAACAAAGCAAAACAAAGCAAAGTGTAAAACTACATGTACAACAACATTCGTGCTGTTGCCATAACAGTTGTCCGCAGCAGGCTCACGTGACATCCAAAGTGTCAGTCACGGTCTATTCTTAGCCTCGGGAAAGGCGATAGGAAGACTTTTATGCTAGTTGTTGCATAGCAACTGTTCGCAAGGCAACATACTTTAAATTATCCCACACCTGACAGTGATTACAAGAGGATATTGCAAGTCTCTTCCTGCTGTCTAAACGATTCTCACTTCATGCTTATGGCTGCTGCATCTCATCGGTTGAGTTTCGTGCTTTTTTCTTTTATAATTTTCGCACGACAGTACATTAGATGGGTGTTCTGCTTGTTTTTGTTGTTTTTGTTAAGTTTCATTATTTGCATTCAGTAACATGTCAGAACATTGACCATGGCATCAAAACTGACTTATGTACACGAGACGAAGCACAGGCTGTTTGAAATATTTCATAATTTGTTCTCCATTGTATTTCAAGTAGAATTGGAAACGCACTTTACACAGACTAACGAGGAGTTCACAATTCAGTTTGAACATTACCTGGGATGTTCATCTAGATATAGGAAGGAAGTTGAGTTTTAAATAAATAAAATGTCGCTGTTTTTACTTCTCACACTGTCAAATAGCTGTTGACAATGTGAGTAATGTGTATTTCCCTGTCCCCCATTTGTAGGTCACTATACACGAGAAGTATCACAAGGTTACGGAGTGCAAACAGAGCCCTACCCACAGTTGGCCTCGTGGCACAGACTGCAGCAGCTCCACCACGTCACGCCACCACCCACCCCCACGCCACCGCTGCCACCACCCACGCCTACATCAAGTGCCTCTACGACAACCTTGAGCTGGCATGAAGCAGCTTTGAACTGTAGGTGTCCAGTCTCAACGGCCCTTTTTTGTAATTTTTGTGTTCGTGTGACGAGTCCCTAGTTAGTTACTGATGAAGAGTGGTCTGTAGCAGGGCCCTTGCCCGGGTAGAACCTAGAAAACAAATGGGAACTGCAACAGTTTGCCTGCCTTGAGGAGCACATCTGACGAGAGTATGCGAGGTTTCAAGAGAGCCAAGCCACACGTCTCCATCCCTAGCGGTGACGTAGTCTGTGACGTACAACTGACGAAGTTCTCGCGGCTTGGGGTGGACAAGAACCAGCCCCATATGCAGGCCTACGAGACGTATCGTGTCCACGTCTCTCTAGAGATAGAGAGGGGGATAAGAGGGCGCCACAGGGCTCGAGTGCAGGTCTACCACACACACAGACCGGGTCCCCTCTTCCCTCCCCCCCCTCTAACCCCCACTAGCTGCCGCTGTTGCCGGTGCGTTCACTAGCGTGCCCATTCTTCTTGGCACGTTTGCCCATTTCCCGGCCCGGCATTTTGCTCAATAGAAAATTGCATTTTTATGAGAACGGGGCGAAGCGCGCCGGTCCCAACTCTCCGCCTGCCCTTTTGCCTGTCGCCTGTCGACGCGAGGACCCTGGGCCCCGCTCGCGCTGATGACTGGGCTTTGTCAAGGTCCCTCGTCTGCAGACCGGCTGCAGCCTTCGGCCAGCGGAGGCGAGCCGCGTGAATAGCAAGACAGTGGCACAGAAATAAAAGATAGAGAAAAGAAAAGCTGGAGAGAATAAGAGAATAAAATAGAAGTAACGATTAGGAGTATTGTCGCTGGCAATCAAGTGGAAGGCAGACATTTTTTTTTTTTTTTGGTGGAGGAGGGAGAGAGTGGAGTGTGTGAGAGAGAGAGAGGAAAGAAGGGGAAAAAAGAGAAGAGAAATGGAAATTCAAGGCGTGCTGTGACTGTGAGAGGAGAGAACTGTCAGACAGTAAACAAACAGGAGATGTAGATGTGGTGTCAAGGGCAGAGACGAGGAGCGGAGGAGGAAGCCAGATCATGTGCGACAACTCTGTTAATAAAAACAGCAGGCAGCCGAGGCAGTGAGGACAGTGTTTGTTCAGCGAGCTCCCCCACAAAATTAAAAAATTCGTCCCAGGTTAACATTTTTTTTAACTGACCAGGGATATCATATCAGCATGTGCTTGTTTAATATCTTTCCCGCTTTTTCTTTCTTCTCGCATGATCAAAGAACTGGCTGTAGTAGCTGCTGTAGTTTTCTAGCCGTGTGTACTTTTATTTGACAAAAGCAACAAAGTTAGTTTCTTGCCTGTCTGTATAGCAGGCTACCAGGCTGTACAGTCTGTTTGCAGTCTACCCCATTTCCTGCCAACCCCTGCCTAACTGTTTATCCGCAAGTCTTGTCTCTCTCCCACCCTCTGTCCACTCCTTGCTTACGACCTTTGCCCTTTGCTTGCTTTGGCTGTGTCTGCTTTTCTATATGACAACACCACTGAGCTTTGGTGGCTGTGAATACAGATTTTAACAAAGTCAAACCAATAACCATATAAAGAACGGAAAAGGTGTCTGCTTTTGGTTGTCATGGTGACTGTTGTCTCTGCAGGTAACCCTCGCAAACAGCGCCGAGAGAGGACGACCTTCACCAGAGCGCAGCTGGACGTCCTGGAGGGTTTGTTCCAGAAAACCCGTTACCCGGACATATTCATGCGCGAAGAAGTAGCCTTGAAAATCAGCTTACCCGAAAGCCGAGTACAGGTAAGGCGAACTCTTTTGTTTAGAGTTAGAGGTTTTGCTTCCTTCCTCCCATTAGTGAGTCTTGATCTGCATGTCTTCTCTTTCTCTCCTCTTCTCAACCGATCAACCCATCAACGCGGTTGTTGTTAAAGAACTTTTTCGCTCCTGTTAGCAATACGGTTCTACAATGTGAAAAAAGATGTTTTCTCCCTTGACAACATGAGCCCGGAAGAAACTTTGTCGCTAGCTTTGTGGAAAGAAACATGCAAAGTAAGGTGTGCTGCACTTGAGCAACATGGCAGACAAAATTTCTGCTCAGCCATTCATAATCCTCCCTGAAGGACCGGCGGGAGGGATTTAGTACTGCTCTCTCTCGCGAGGCTCACTCTACAGATAAAAGTGCAGTACAAGGGATTAGCATAATCCTCCATGTCCCGCCAACAAGATCAGGCCTGTGCCAATCGAAAACATGAATGCAAATCGCAACAGTTTTGCTCTTTTTCCACCCGACATCCTCACCCCACTACAGCGGTGAGAATGATGACAGAGAGCATTGATTGTCACCCGCCACAGAAGGACTTGCCCTTTGCGTAAGTACACATTTCTCGGCAGGTGAAAAGCCGTCACAGGTGGCCGCACCTCCTTACCTGAAACGGTTTGACGGTTATAAGGTCGATAGCAGTGACAGCCAGTGTGGAGAAGACTATGTCATGGAGTAGGGAGGCCACCCGTAAACACCCAGCTCGAGTACCGTGGGCAGGTGGGATTTGTGTGATCAGTGTGACAGCGGGGTGCAATGCTGTTTACGAGATTAGCTTGGAGTTTGAGCTTTAAAACAGAGCATGGGAAACAAACAAACAATCAAACGCATTAAGAGTCTTTGTCGGGTTTCAATTATCAGAATGAAACATTATTTGTGATTTAGTGACAGAAACTCTGACATACAGAAAAACAGAGAGAGAGAGACTGCCATGGGAAGTCAGAAACTAAACTAAAAACTAGCGGAGTAGATGAGAGTGGACTAAACTAGTGAAGTAGATGACAGTAGCTGGTTGGACTGAACACCTGACAGTTTGAGATGCACGAGCACCAGCCAGACCGTGACCGTGCTACCGAGGACCTACCATAGAGCGACTCTACTCACACGAGACTGAGACTGAGACTGAGACTAATCTCGACCGTTGTATTGATTGTTTGAAACATCTTGACTGCACACACCTTGTCTGCACTTCTACTTTTGGGACATCGACCGTTGGTGTGGTACATAGTCCTTCTGACCCTAACCCTAACCCTGACCTTCGGACTAACGCATTTTGACTGACTTCCGGTGAAGTCATGCGCACTGAATGCGTTAGCTGAAGAAGAACGAAGAAGTCTTGCATGTTTTTCTTTTCCCAGGCACTAGCATTTAAAAAGAAAACTTTTCCCCCTCGTCCACTGGGTCATTTTTCTCCACGGTCAATAAGCCGTGTGTACGCGCGCTAGACCCGCTCGCCATTGTCCGTAAAGCGATCGCAGTGCTCTCCCCTTTGAAAGCTGTTTTTCTACGATCAGAAATCGCTGCTGACAGGCCTACCCGTCCCCGCTTAGCCACCATCTTGGCAAACAGAATATTGAAGTGAGTAGTGTTTGCCTGCGCTATGCTAAGCCGAGGCGCTGGCTTTGCAGATAGTGTTTGCATCTCGAGATCTGATAAACTTGTCCAAAGAGGATTTTGGAGTATTTTACAAAAGGTGTCCGAACAGAAACTGATTTCTCTCTCCGATCATAAAAAGTAGAGAGGAAATGCGATAGACATCGTTGTAACATGCATTCCGCCGGTGTAGAAACTCTGTGTTTGCGTGAGAGAGAGAGGAAGGGGGAGGTAAGCCAGGCAAACACATTCAGGCAGACGCACAATGGCGCATACCCAGGGTGAGAAGCCTGTATACTCACTGTACATTCAAGGGTCCAGTGGATTGCCTAACTCTCCTACAAACCACGGTTCTACCAAGGTCAAGCGTGTCCCTCGACGCGTTGCCTAGGCAACGACCTTCCCCTCTTGACATCTGCCAACACAAGGGCCGGCAGAGCAAGTGTGTGGCCTTTGTCCACCCGGAATTGGCTCCACGCTTTTTTTTTTTTTCTTGCCGTGCTGCCTTGACGGGTCAGCTGAAGTCCTTTCTCTGTACGGTACACTCCTTCCTGTCAACGGCTGTCGCCTGTCGAACAACAGTTTGTTCTAACGGGGCTGTAGGTGCTCAGAACAATCGAGAAATAAATACCCACAATAGTTACAGTGAAGTTTGTTATTATTCCTTCGCTTCGATGGTCGTGTGTCTCACAATAAATTCTTCACAGAGTTGATTGAAAACAGCTTCACATTCCTTTTCCATGTATAATACAATAATAGATAATATATAGTACTATCCTAAATATAGAGTGGTATTGTGGAACGAAGCTAACAAACCTTTTTCTTCTCACTTTTACTGATTTTAACAAAACTTCCACGTTATTCGCCAAATTGACAATGTTTATTTTGGGTGGGAATAACCAACACCATTGTTTTACTAGAGTCAGCCAGTGAAACAATTTCCAACTACACCCACTCCAACTCCTAGATACTTCGGTTCCTCTCACCTGAAACCAAGCCCCCACCTACCCTTTCCCCCATACAATCCTGCCACGGAAGGAACTACAGGCGGCGCTGAAGTCACGTGACTCGCTGGTCTGACGCGAAACGTTGAGGTTATTCTGGCAGTCCTGTCCGCGAGGGTCCATCATTGTATGGACCACAATGGCTCCCCCAACAACAGCCTTGATTCAATCAATCGTTGTTGGCGGCCTGCGCAGTGTGAATGCTTGTTTGTCGAACAATGTGCTACCGGCCAAACACAATTGTCGCCGATGACGTCTGAGCAGCGCTTCCGGTTCGCAGAAGTTTGTCCGGGAGCCAGCTCTGGCAGGTCTGGACAGTCCGCCTGGGTACTGTCCTTTCACAGCGCCTGTTACCTGATTTCACCTGGTCACGCATGATCAGAAAACAGTTAGTGGGGAATAATGAGACGGAAACGCCTGGCTGTCTTCGGGTGGGATCCTCTACTAACAGACCACACGGGTGTACAGTGGACTGAGCCGATGAGGTGTAGCAGGACCCGTGAAACAGACTCAACCAAAGCTGGTTGGTTTGGTCGGTTTATTTAGTAGGAAAGTGCTTCCACCTTGAGGCGATTTCGAGGGAAGAGGGACATTCAGGGGCTTACTGCCTTTTAGATTGACCTTTCACAAACGAGTGAGTGAGTGAGTGAGTGAGTGAGTGAGTGAGTGAGTGAGTGAGTGAGTGAGTGAGTGAGTGAGTGAGTGAGTGAGTGAGTGAGTGAGTGAGTGAGTGAGTGAGTGAGTGAGTGAGTGAGTGAGTGAGTGAGTGAGTGAGTGAGTGAGTGAGTGAGTGAGTGAGTGAGTGAGTGAGTGAGTGAGTGAGTGAGTGAGTGAGTGAGTGAGTGAGTGAGTGAGTGAGTTTAAACTTACAGTTGTCCCGTCATCTCTAGTGCGACATTGTCTAATATTCTGTTATACCCTCACATTGTACACCTGTGTACTTTTACCAAATAAGGTTTCCCCATTGATCATGTGATTTTCATTAATAAACCTGCGTGATGTTCTTTATCCTTCGGTCCATTCCTTTGCTAACTTTTTACACCTGCATATTTATGACCTTGACCTCACGCTGTCAAGCTTGCTGACCCTGGTACCCTTGTCTTGTCCTCTCAGGTTTGGTTCAAGAATCGCCGTGCAAAGTGTCGGCAGCAACAAAAGGCACAAGACCAGAAGAAGCAGCAGAGCAACAACAGCAGCAACACCACTGGCAACACCCCCAACAGCAACGGCGGCGGTAGTGGTGGCGGTGGAAGCGGTACTGGTGCGGGACCAGGCTCGGCTGGAGGAGGCGGAAGTGGAAACGGAGGTAGCAGCAACGCCGGGAACATCACACCGCCGCCTCCCAGCGGGCAGTGCGCCAGCCCTAAAGTCAAGGCCAAGTCCCCGACCCACTCGTCCTCGGGGTCGCCCGGCATGGGCTACAAAACATCTCCCATGACAACCACTCCTCCCAACGGCAGCGCCATGAGTATCGGGGCGGCCGGCTCCATTTGGAACCCGGCCTCCATCCCTACAGCGATCCCCCCGGTCAACGACTTCTTGGGTTCCCCCTCCTGCATGCAGCGCGCGGCGCCCTACCCCCACATGACGTCACACACAGGTCAGGGTGCCACGGCGGCCTACCAACCCCAGAGCTATCACAACCACTACTACAGCAACATGGCCGACTACCTGAGTCCCATGCAGATACCAGTCTCCGCCAACCCCCACTCCCATGCCCAGGCTTCCCACCACACTCATGCCAACGTCATGTCGCTTGGCAACGGCCAGGTAACCCAGATGACGTCACACTATGGAGGCCTGTCCGCTAACGGGAACGGCCTGGGGGTGCGAGGACCTGCTAGCGGAGACTGTCTCGAGTACAATCCCAAGGACCCTAACACCTGGGCCGGACCTCGCTTCCAAGTGCTCTGAACATGCGAGCTCCCATCTACCCACCCAAGGAAAAAAAGTTTCGAGTCAGACGAGAAGTTTTTCTTGTTTTCAAACTGTTCTTTAACGACCGACCTTCTTCAGAGACAATGTGAGCTCTCAAAGACAGCACTAGCGTTCGGTGTCTCAACGACCCTCGCCGACAGTTGGTCGCGGGCACCAAACAGCCAGGAAACGGTGATTTCACGCATTTTACCCATTTACTTCAAGGGACTGCACTCTGCTGTGGAAGGCTGCATGAACAAGAGTTTATGGGTGGACACGATGGCTGCGGCTCACTACAGGAGTGAGTTCAGGTTCTTCAATACTAGACACGGTTCATCATCACTGGACACGGTTTCTCGGTATGCGGTATCACTGGACACGGTATCCTCGCCGTAAAGTGAACGACTTTGGCGCCATCATGTGTGCACACCGTCCTCGTGGACGTTCACGTGAAGAACTGTCACCATGGTGTCCATGAGGGGACCCTCTGACTTTTCAATTCCTCGGACAGAATTTTGCCTCCTACACCTCTTTTTTTGGATATCCCTTTAAGAAAAAGGGGAGAGCACTACGCGGTAAAGACGCTGGTAGATTGTTGCCCCCTGTGGAGACTTTCCAGAAACGTTCGAGTCACGACACGCAGCTGTGTGTAAATTACAGATGAGAGGATGCAAGCTGAATTTTTCTTAGAGACAGGCCTTCGACTTGTGCAATATATCACACGGACTCACAGACTGACTGGCTGACGATCACGGTTGGCCATTTTCTGGTCTTACGGCAAGTTGCACTTTCTCCACAGCTCTCCCTTTGTTGTTCCCCGATGTAAAGCAAGTTTATGTTGGATCCTCTGTACTGCACATTTCTTACAGTGCTTGGAAGATTAGATATATTTGTAAATGGAAAGTCCATAAAGGCTAAAGAATAAGTAATTTCCATTGAAAACATTGATCAGGCGCGGCTTTCATTCTCCAAGTGTCATTCGGAAAACAGTGGGATGGGGTGGGGGGAGGAAGGTGAGCTAGCCACTTCGGATGATGTGAGTAAATGAGAGAACAATAACATGAAGAAAGTCATCGCGCCATCAGCCCAGCCTTCACTGCCGAGGGAAATGTGAGTGTGTTATTTCAGACGGCAAAGAAACTGTCAACCCTAAGCCTGCCATCTCTAGAACTGCGGCAACATCTGAACTGTGTGTGTGCGTGTGTGTGTTTTAAAGGACATTGTTTAAAAGATCGCTGGGGTCCTCAGTCAAGGTGGCTCTTCCAGGTACGCAACAGTATCTTTTACTTTTGGTAATACCTGCTTTTTTTCTCAAAGTCCTTCGTTTTTTGTGTTGCCGTTGTGCAATGGTAGACCTCCACACCTCACAATCTCTCACTCAAGACCGTTAACTACTTGAGGAATTTCCGTAAAAGTTTTTTTTTTTCCTTTTTTTTTTTTCCTTAACCACTTCCAGTATTCACAGCAGAAGTGACCTACCTGTGAATACCTGTGTTTAGAAAAGCCAGATGTTTATAGGAATCAATACGGAACATTATTTTTTCTCACAACTGAATGAATCGTATTCATTAAAGTATTTCTATCATCCTTGGGTCACTACCCTGGAAGGACGATGTCTCACTGTCTCTCTTGTCAATTCCTGTCATCCCATCCACTGAGGGTGACAGCCCACCCAGAAAGGTCATGGCACAGAGCAAGAGGACAACAGTATGTTCCCGTTTGTTACTTGACATGTTCCCGGATGTGACAAGTGAAAGACTGTGTTCTGTAGAATCAAGTGGCAGACCCCTACAAGGCGCACTTTTAACATCCCTACACTATCATACACAATCCTAACCCTGACCCTCACGTTCCTTTTTTTTGACATCATCGGAAATTTCAATTGTTACTAAAGAAAGAATAACACTTTTTTAATTAGTTAATCTATTCACCCTGTTACAGCGACCCCATTGTAAATGTAATGCCATTTGTCTCCCCTTTCGTTCCTTATTATTCATAATGAGTTTCGCTGAAATCTTCATTTCATTATAAAAGTAAAAAAAAAATTCTCGAATTTCACTTTCTCTGCGGGTTTATTATCAGCACTTCACTTCGGGCACAGAAATTAGAAAGTTCTGATTATTATTCATTGAATCCTTTCTTATTTTTGAATTATTTTTCGTGTCATTTTGTCGAGATACCTGGCTGTGTGGTAGATGGCTTTAATTAAATTTGGGATAGATGCGTATCCTGTCAATTGACGAAGTCCTGTAAATACTCAGAGAACCTCGTGGGCCACTTCTCATCTGTATTATAAAACTGGCCCGAGGCACAGGCGCACATTTCTCCATTTGTGAGTGGATGAGAGAGTGAGAAGAAATATGGATGGAGGCAAAGAAAGATCAGTGAACACAAATGGAGAGCACACTTTCCACTTGTAGGCAAATGTCTAGAGGCTCTCTCTTCAATCAGTTGTCCTCCTTCCACCACCTCCCGCAATGGTGATTTTTCAAATTCATTTAAAATAAAATAAAGTGATATACAGGCGCTTGTAAATGTTATTCTCAGAGGTGGGTAAGGGAAGAGGTTGGTGGTTGGTGGGGTGGTCAAGAAAGGACGGACATATTTCAGATTATTTGCATCTAACCCTGCCTACATTGTAGACGGCAGATGACTTGGTACCCTCCATTCCGTGAGTGTGTGTGTGTGTGTGTGTGTGTGTATACGTGTGTGTGTACGTGTGTGTGTACGTGTGTGCGTACGTGTGTGCGTACGTGTGCATTGGTTACAGTATGTCTGAGCCTGCAGTCTGTCACGGTGTAGACATTGCTAGCACCTGTCTAGTCTAGAAAGTCCTTGGATATTTTAATGTAACTCACACCATTTATTCGTGTGACAGTGACTATAATTTTTGTCTGTTTGATTACCTGTCAGATAAGCTCCCCATGCAATGCATTTTTTTCCCCAATCAGTGCACAAGTTCGCCCTCTCCGAGAGTCTATCAACCCTAAGTATAAAAATGAAATGTCCACTCCTTTCTCAAGTGGATCAAGCATTTTCAGAAAAGTTTATGGCTTGACCCGTAATTATCAAGAAGAACATCGAAGGCATTAATTAATTTTTTGAAAATATGGTAGACAACATTGTCCGTGCAGCATCCACAGAACAAAAAGGTAATTCCCACACTATGCATTATCCACTCATAGAGGTCGCCATATGTTCAGATGAAGTATTATTTCACGTTGAATTAATTGCCTGACAATAATGTACTTTTGTAATGTTCACTTCATTGATGGCAAGAGACCGACACCCACACTTTGCTTAGTCTTTTGTACGAGCATCATTCATGTGTAGTTGGTCTCCTGTGGCTTGTGTCAACTCTCTCCGTGTTGAGGAACAGAGTTCAATACTGTATTCTTCTTTTCTTCCTGAAGGCGATATTTCGACAATCATCCCTTAAATATCTTGCTTCAGTGCGCATGCGCCTTGTAACTAACTTCCCGACATGATATGATCTATCAAAAAAGTGTTGACAACTAAGATCGAGTTTTTTCCTACGGAAATAAATTAAAGTAAATAAGTGTATTCATCATTAAAAAAAAAAATGAACTGTCCTTCATCATCAGATTAATTACAGGGAGCTAGGAATGGGGTTAAAGTATTTCAGATTGAATTCCGTCTTCACTGAACTATCTCAAAATACTTCGATTTTTTTTCCAAGGACGATTTAGAAAAGAATTTTCTGCTCAGATCATTAGAAGCCTGAGACAAACACTAGCAACAGCTTGTGTAAACGGCTAGTAGCATTTTGGATCATAATTGTTTTAAAAATCTTTCTCGCTTATTTGTGTCGGTTGACAATATATGAACAAATTATTTTCAGTGTTTTCAATTTTTTTAAACTATATCTTTCCGTTCTATTAACTTATATACAGCCATTTCCAATTTTATTTTGTTCCCTGTTTTTATTTTGGAGGATAGGCGATGGGTCAGCAACCCCTTTTATAACCCCTTATGGGGCTGTGATACGTGTCTGTAGCAGAAATCGCTAAAACATAGAGAAAATAAATGTACAGATGGACAATGCTTGTATTTTTTATATAAATTAATCTTGAGAAAGTGGGATGGGTGGATATGAGGGAATGGGGAAAGTACCAGGCATGGAATGGGGGTCTGTCCCGTGTGATACACCAAGCTGAGAATACTCTGAACCACAGACTCGTGTAGCTTCATTCAAACCGCATCCAGAGGTCCAGTCCCCACTGGGGCTGTACACTTGTACACTTGTATACAACAGTCCTCGTGGCTGGCCGTTGGTCTGATATTAATTAACGTGTTGCATGTTGGGACAGAAAGTGTTGGTCTTGGTAGCATTCTGTGTACGCTGGGAGTCCCTCTTGTGTACATGATATTTATTCATACGGAAGCCCACCCATGTGACATGTCATGTGTAAAGTACAGTTAATAATATTTTGTTTCATCAATGTTCGCATCATGCACAATAAGCCTGCAGAAGGAGGTTCCTTTTTTCACGAAATATCATTTTGGAATGTGTATGTTCTTTCAAACAAGTGGTCACAGTCTGTGGTGTGGAATAAACGATTCCTGTTATACACATTGTTTTTCCGATTTTTGTTGTGTTTTGAATACCTCTGTCTCTGTCTCTGTCTGTCTCTCTGTGGGTGCATGCGCACACGAACTCCAGTGAGAGTCACCATGCTGAAGGATTTCGTTTGGATGAAAGAGCAGAAGGTGGAGCTGACTTTGGGAAGAACATCACTGAGACTGATGTCTGTCCATTTGAAACAAATCACACCTTGCACGTAACATCCATGTCTCGGACTGCGCACGCCTTCACTGATTCTGATAATAAATATAGTCGAAACGGAAATAAAGAGAGCTCAGAAATGATGGTGATGATGATGATTATGATGATGATTATTATTATTATTTGCTACTTCCAATGAACAGCCTTGTGGGCTAAGAAGACAACGAAATGCAAATGCCCATTCACCAACACACTCCTGTTGCCCAACACACAGATCATCATGGGAATCCGATAAAAAATATACATGTGTATGTGTTTGTATATCTATATAGATAGAGACCTGTAATGTAAACATTTGCCAAAGTCACACGTCAGACAATAGCAGGTCCTCGGAGGAAACAGGCCGACGTGGTTCTCCACACCGGAGGTGAACGGGAAGCAACTCGGAACTCGACGATCTGGAGCGATGACTGTTGATAGGAAGGCCCCGTATGTAGGGAGAGAAATAGAGGTAGCTGGGGATGGGGGTCAGTGGGGGGTGGTGAGGGGGGATACAGGGGAGGTCAGCAGCTGCCTGACTGTCAGTTTCGCCTTCTCCGCCCTCTGGCGGTGCATAAGCAGCAAGGATTAACTCCCCCTTCCCCTGTTCCACCATCGACCAGTCGTGTGTGCCTCACCCTCCACGGCAACGCCGCCGGCAGGGTAGTGGGCTAGTGATGCTGGTGGAGGTGGCAACTGAAGGAGATGGGCTACAGTGTGCACGCAACATGTCTCCTGTGGGTCACGTGTTACACACTGTACACTTCAGGGGCACCGCACATAGGGGCATCCCTTCTACAGTGTATATCTTTGTGTTTGTTTGTGTGCGTGAGTGTGTGTGTTTAACAAGACTTAAGTATTTAATCGATTCGTCAGTAAAGTAGGTTCTTCAAACAAACGTTCCCTGAACCACAAACACACGTTGCCAGGAAGGGAAAAGGAAAACAGCAATACATCATGTTGTCACCCAAACATGTCGCACTTTAAAACCTGTGAACTTTCATAACAGGCGTCGCACTTTTGGATGCAAAACAAAACAAAACAAAAACAAACAAACAAACAAACAAAACAAAACAAAGCGAAACAAAACATCAAACTGACACGTCCTCATGGTGACACTTAACCCTCTGCAATAGTAATTTTTCATTCATTACAGACACTAGCCTAAACGAGAAACAAACGCTTGTTTTTTCAGTTTGGAAGACGCCATCTTTGTCATGCGCACTAAGCAGGTCTCAGCTCCCATGTCGTCATTGGCATGCGCACTTCTTCTGTTTTAATCAGGAAAGATAATCAATCAAAACACTGAAAAATTCTCTGCCCATTCTCTACCGAAGTAAATGTAGGGCCGCTGCTGCTGCTGCTGCTAACAACAACAACAACAACAACAACAACAACAACAACAACAACAACAACAACAACAACAGGAAGAGCCAAGTAAAACAAAAACATTGCTGAATACTCGTACATGGTGCGACTAGTTTAAAGCCTCTTGTCTGCCATCGATTAAATTCATCTTTACTGTCAGGAATAGTTCCTGTATTCCTGTCAAGATTATCGTCTATGGAATGGACACGGATCTCCAGAGAAAAGCTCGGTAAACTAAATATTTGTTGTCTTATATCTTAGTCACCATTGTATGGCCTCCATTTTGTTTCACATCCATGTGCTGGCCTCAACCTTCAGAGCAAAGAAATTCAGCTCAAAATCTTTAATAAAGATGTCTTCGGAAGATTTGTTTTTCTTGTTTTCGAAAGAGTTATTCCGAATCCGGTATTTGTTATCATCGCTCGTTTCTTTGTAATGAACTTCTGTCTGTCTGTGGAATTCGCGGTGGTGTGCTCAGCGGCAGCTGATGTGGATGATGCCAGACATGAGACTGTCTCCTTGTCAAACATGGGATCCAATCACACCAGTTGGTCCTGTTGTTATTTTTTATTTGTGGTGGTGGGAGAGCGGCTGGGTACACAGTTGCTCTAAATGTAGTGGACAAAACCCAGGGCATGTTTATTTTTGAAGCTTGAACTGTAGGAGGAATTGTTTTGAAAGCTGGATTCAGCCATTATCCCCTCCCCCGCGTGCAAAAAGGCCAAACAGACACTCAGCAAAACAAAACAAAAAAACCCACCACCAACAACAAACAAACAAACAAACAAACAAACAAACAAACAAAAAAGAGCAAATAAACAAGTAAATAAATAAACAAAACAACAACAGAAAACAGAAAATGAAATAGACAAAGAACGTATATAGAGACTGTATGAGCATAGTACAGGGAGAAGAAGCGAGTTGTTCTTTTTTGACTGGCTATGACTCCGAAATAAAATAAATTAAAATAATTATTCATATAAAATAAATATTTTTATTCCACTCACTCACTCACTCACTCACTCACTCACTCACTCACTCACTCACTCACTCACTCACTCACTCACTCACTCACTCACTCACTCACTCACTCACTCACTCACTCACTCACTCACTCACTCACTCACTCACTCACTCACTCACTCGCACCCTCGCGCACGCACGCACTTTCTGTGGTGGAGAAAGGCGCTTTATTATCATTATTATTACTGCTGTTGTTGTTGTTGTATTATATCGTAAAGACCCATAGCTCAAAAGAAACGACCACATTTCTAATAGGAAGTAGTATTAACATCTATCTCTTACAAGATAATATCACAAGAAATTTTGTGAAAAAGAAACTCAAGAAATGAATAAAAAAAAGGAAGTGAAAGAAAGCTTGGAGCTGACTACAACTGCCGGTAGATGATTGCCATTTCCACCCGAGTAGCTAGCGCGGCCACGAGAGTGTGGCGTTTGTTGTGCGATCACAAGCAAGATGTTGTCTCCCTGGAATACATTATGGGGATTATGCTAGCACCTCCTTCTAGCCTTATAACCGCTGACGCATAGAAATGGAAAGGAGGAGGAAGTTTTCTTTCATTTCTGTCAGCTGCACATCTGGTATCGGCTACAGCGACAAGAGGAGAAAATAAATCATCCACTGTTGCTGCCAGTGTATAGGGCTAACCTCCTCGTCTCACCCCGAGTGCTATAGGGTAGCCTCTAGATCAAAGTTCCATTTGCTTCTTTTTCTTTCGAGTTTTGTCGGTGTGGCGCTGGGCTCAATGAGACAGCTAATACAGGTCCACGGGGGAGTCCTTGGGTGTTCAAGCCCTCCTCCACCCAACACCACCATCCACCACACCACCCCACCCCACCCAGACGGGGTTTTGACACTCAAGTCTAACTTGATGACCATCGGGCTGTCGCAAAGTTTGGCGATGTCGCAGTTCTCTGAAGAGGTGGTGGCTTCTGTTTTTCTTCTGGTCGTGTGGCAATGTTGGTGTTGGCGTCGGTGGCGGTGTTGTGACAAGAGTGTTGATGGTGTGAGCCCCAGAAAATCAGGATGCCGACGCAAAAAGTGATGGAGGACGACGGTTGTGTTGTCGTTGCTGTACTGTCAGCAGTCAACTTTAGTGAGGTTTCATCCTCAATGATGATGATGATGATAATGACGACGACGCCCAAAGAGACAGAGACAAAGAGAGGAATACGTGAGTCCAGGGAAGGGGGATCCCAAAGCAGGACCAGAGAGATTACAAACGCCTCGCGACCGTCAACTGTTGATGATAGCTGACGACGATAGACGCTGATGAATGAAGCTGTCATCGCCTTCCACCACCGCCACCACATCCCAGTGCGACTGTTGCTGTCATAAAACAGGAGAAAGGGAAAAACATAGATGGAGACAGAAAGGATCAGATGGTGACAGGAGTGGCGGAGGTAGAGAAGGATCAGGGTACTCAAGGATGCATGGTGGCGGGGGGATGGGGTGAGGATGTGTGTAGAAGTGGAAAGAATGGGTTTATTTGATCGATATCGGATCTTCGAGGAAAGAAGACAATTTTCGGTTGGGGGATCCGCCATCACAAACATGAGAGGTCGCTGCTGAGAGAGTTCCGGTTCAGGGGTAAAAAGATGTGGTTGGGCCAAGAGGTCTTCATAAGTGTCAGAAAATGGAGATATCTACTGATGAGGATGGTCACGAGGAGGCAGGCAGAGCAGAAGGTTGCCCCGGTCATCGTCAGCTAAAGTAAGGACTGATTTTGCAGAAAGAAAAATCAAATAGAATTTAAACTGTAAAGACTGAGCCAATCACTACTCTTCACTATTGATAAACATGACGAGGCCAACTGAAAAAAAACAATGTTGCAGAAAAAAATAGTCAACCACTTAAAAAAATAAATCTGTTTGAATAAACATGTTATTTACACCGAAGAAATTAAAAGAAAAGAAAATTTTGGAGCCCCATTTAGGGGGAACAGTGTGAAAGAAAGATGAATAAAAAAGAAGAAAATAATATAGATGGACATGGAAATTAGGGAGTGAACAGAAGATTGAGATAAATAGATGGAGGTAAAAGATGTACGGAGTAACCACGGGGTAGAGTTGTGTCTGTTTGACGGGAGGGAGAGGCGGAGGCACAGACACCAAGCATGTAGGAGCAAAGACCTGAGCAGACAGCTGTCCTGGCCCCGCGCCGCTTAATTAATCACGTGATTAGCCTCGCTGCCACAGAAGTAGGCGGGGTGTGGGTGTAGGTGAAGGGGTGGGAGGAGCAAGCTTGCTGGCTGCACGACTCCAGACACACGCCAGGACGCGTGCGGACCTCGCGCCTTGGGAGTTAGGAGTTCGAACCCCGACTGGTGCTGTTGCTGTCTTGAACGTCCTGGTGGTGGAGGGAGGGGGAAGGGAACCAAACACCCGAGGACTGAGAGGGAAAAATGTATCGTAAAACGTGTTCAGTCCTCCTACTCGACTGTCCTCCAGCGGTAACGGATACGACCCTCGGCACCTCTTTCAACGAAATCCCTTTTAGCTTTCAGTGTCGAGGGAGCACATGGCAGGAGCAGCAAGTCTGGAAAGTTCATGTGATCAATTATGTATGAATAGATTGCAGCAACATCAGTAAGTACTTCCAACTATAAAAAAAAACACATTTTAAAAAACGAGTTGTTGAATAAGAAATAAGAAGTTGCTGTCAATCAGAAAACAAGAAGTTATGATAAATCAGAAAAGAACTCGTTGTCAGAAAATAATTTGTGGAAAATCAGAACTCAGAACTCAACGAAAAATAGTGTTGAGTGGGAGGCGGGCAGCTTGATAGAAAAACATCGGCAGAGAAAAAGAGAGAGTAGTTCCCCAAATGAAAGAATAAGGAACGGAAGGAAGAGACAGAGATGCAGAGAGAATGATAATGACAAAAAAAATTTTGTAGGGTTTGGGACATACCCACGTGAACGTATTTCATTAGTATCACAATATGAACACTTTAGAGGAATATCTGTTTGTAACCTTACATGTGACAGTTTCAACTCCTAACCTAAGCCGGCTATCATATACAAACAAGCTTTAGTTCCACGATATTTACTCAACACTGAGGAGGATTTAGAAATGATCTCTCCCTGTCAACCATTTTACTGTGTGAATCTTGCTCCAGTCAATAATTCTTTATTTCAACTCGCAAAAACCGCTTCACATCGCTGATAGCCTGACAGATCCCCACAAGACTGAAATCATATTGATAAAGTATTCGTATGATACATCCAGGGTATTTTGTTGTTGTTTTACAAATTTAACAGCATGCTCAATGATTTCTTTTGTAAACGATTGTAAATTATTATCTTTGACAAATGTTTAATGCATTTTTACACATTCTTTAACAACACAAGTTACGAGCTTATTTACCTTATGCTATTGGAAGTTTTTAAACAAAGTGTTTCATTGCAAAAAAAAAAAAAAAAAAAAAAAAAAAACAGGGCTCATTTACACGAAACCCGTTGACTTAGCGTTTTATCCTACCTTCACTGGGTGGGTAGGCTAACCGGAAATATTCAGGGTAGGTTTATCCAGATCGTTTTACCAGCCAGTTTTTTAACGGCGGTGTTCCCATCCAAGAACTTTCTCCCATACAAGGTAAATATGATTGTGATTCAAACCAAGGGAACGCTTAATTTTTCTAGACCTAACAACTAAATGGACAGCTATAAGGATACAGAACTGTTTGACAAGTACAGAGATTTGAATTCATAATCTAAAAGTTTTAGTAGCGTACGACATAAAAAAAACAAACAAACAAACAAACAAACAAACAAACAAACAAACAAACAAAAACGCCAGGCAGAACTTTAAAATGGACATTGTGCCACTCGGTTGTATCCGCTGGTACTTAATTTCTAAATAAAATATTTTTTTTTTTAGGAGACTTAACCTACTCGCTGGCCTAAGGATCGTGAGTTTGTCTGGGTAACAGTTGCTTCCATTTCCACGACTGTCCATACTAGTTCAACAATGCTACTCTCAGTACACGAAGCCCATGCCCTGTCACCATGTAAAGGATATTAGTTACATCTGGATGTCAGATAATTTAAAGAATAACCATCTCATAGTTTCCAAAGAAATTTTCAAATTTTAATTACCCCACTGCGGTTTATCCGCCAGATCTACCCGGGCATGTAAAATAAACAACTAATTTGCAAGAGAGTTCCAAGATATTTATAAGAATTAACTATTTTCAGTCCTTTACCATCTTAACACGGTTATTTTAAGCAACGAGACCACCATCTCTAGGGAAGGGTGTGGGGAGAGAGAGAGAGAGGGACAAAGAAAGCGGTTTGATCACACAGAGCTAGAATATAAGCCACAGAAAGAGTAAAGAGAACTATTACCAGTCTATGTCCAGCTCTCATTTCCCTGTAAGATAGCTCGCCCAAAAGAGGGCCTCTAGTTTTTGTGGGTTTTTTTTTTTTTTAATCTTTCTCCCCCTTTTTTCGGTCTGTCGGTAGCCGAGAGCTGTTTTGCATAAAATGTATTGACAAGCACGAGAGAGTGCACACGGGAATAGCAGGCGAGGATTATCTCCCCGCGAGGTGGCGGCAGATCAGAGTGGGAGAAGGATGCAGCCACTCTTTCTTTCCGAGGTCGATACAAACTGGCAAAAGTTCGTTTGAATGTAAACCACGCCGCAAGGGCAGACCACTGAGGTTTCGTGGGTGCACAGCGGACGACAGGGTAAACAACCCACACGTTGATTGGTCAGGGCAAGGGCCGTAACAAGCCGATGACGCAATATTCTAAAGACTTTGACGCAATATACTAATGACGTCATGACTGCTGACGACGTTTATGACGACAAGAATTGTACATTCGCCGATGACGTCACATCAAAATGTCCGTCTGCCGGACATGTTTTCTGACTGTCTTCACACTCGCAGACTTCTGTCGACTGTAGGAACAAACAGTGACAGTCGTGTCTCTGCACAGCCGTGAAATTATTCCTGAGAGTGGGAGCTGGACACATCTTCACACGGGCTCGCTAGTTAGATATACGTCACATTCATCTACAAAACTTACTGGAAGCAACTAAAATGGCTTCTATGAACAGACCATATTTTTAAATTTTATTTTATCAATAGTAACGTGCTGATTTGATAATAATAGAAATAACAACAATAACAATAACAAAGCTTTTGGACATATTTGAAAGAGGAGAACTTAGTTACTTTACTCATGACGACATTGTAAATGTTAAATAATTATTAATAATATGGCTGTCTTGAAAGTAAAATATGAATTTTTTACAATGCTATTTCCTCGTAAACACACACACAATAAAGCGCCTTTTTCCACCACCAAAGATGACTGTTTGATTGAATGTATGAGAGAGAAAAATGAGTGCGCGTGCGCGAGAGAGAGACTGTTTGTTAATAAAGAGTATTTATTGTGTATAATAAATTATTTGTGAAGAAGCCAGTCAGGAAAGTTAGGAGAGAGAGAGAGAGATGAAGAGTGAATGAAGGCTTGTGTTACGGTCAGTTTGAATGTTTGTTCGGAACTTGGAATGTTGACTCGTGCACTGCACAGGTGTCTCATCCCGTTATCTAGTTTCGTCTTGTCTTACTTTGTGTTTTAAACACTCAGTTGTAGTTTAGTCTTTCCTTCAAGTCAGGAAAATATTTTCATCATTTGACATAACAGATATACCTTTATTTAGTTTTTACCATTAAAACACATATTTCTCCCTTTTTTTCGATTTGTTGTGTTCGTTTGTTTGTTCCATTTTGTAGGTTTCTTTACTTTATTTTTTATTTGTTTATTTGTGCTTTTGTTCATTGAAGACAAATTTCAGGCAGTTTGCATCAATGGAGTTGTACATATAAGGACCTGTGTGTATGTGCACTCGCGCGTGCAGAAATGCGGACACGCCAGCAGCACGAGGGATGCTAGTCGCGAGCTGTCGAGCTGTCGAACTGTCGAACACAGCTCACAACGCGGTGGCACTGTCGCAGTCGCGTGAACAATGCTCAGCCAGCGTGAATACCTGGCCATTGATTTCGTCACTCCGCCACGCACAGGTAGAGACAGCGTTTCCGCCTCCGCAACCTCGCGCAGGATTTGTCGCCAGCAATCAACGGTACTCCTGGTGCTGCGGCTGCTAATGATGATAACGGCAACGACGACGATGACGATGATGATGTTTTTATAGAAAATGCTAGAACATCAGACTTATCATTAATATGGCGGTCTTGAAAGTAAAATGGGAATTTCTTCACAATGCTATTCCCTGGTAAACTTGTGTAGGTGTCCGGACATACACACGCACACACAGGCATATTGTTAATGACTACACATTAAGGTGTGTGGACCCACACCAAAGGCGGATACTTGAGTGAATGTGTGTGAGAG
Organism: Pomacea canaliculata; assembly: GCF_003073045.1. Lineage (NCBI taxonomy): Eukaryota > Metazoa > Mollusca > Gastropoda > Architaenioglossa > Ampullariidae > Pomacea > Pomacea canaliculata. The sequence goes on from NC_037597.1 coordinate 19,744,344, forward strand.
AGAAAAGGTGAGTGTCATTGACAAATCATCCATCTGATGAGGAGGTGACTAGATTGTGTGTGCGTGTGAATGAACGCGTGGGCGAATGACAAAAGTGTTCTACTATGTTTCGTGCAAGTGTTTGCGTGTTCGTTTACAAAGAAAACCTCTATCAATACATCCATTCTAACTCATACAATGTACCTGTAGACGCATACGAGGGTGCAATGGGAGCAAAGTCGGGTGGCTGATGGAGTGGGTGGTTACAGGAAGAAGAAGAAGCCATCTTATTCCTTTCACGCGGCGATGCACACACAGTGAGCGGAATTTGCATTTCGATTGGTCCGCGTGCTTCCTCGCTACGATGCACGTCTGTGTGTCGACAAACGTGTGCAAGATGTTACAAAGGGAGACAAAAGCGTGCACACATGGGTTGACGGACCTTTCTAGCGCGTGCCAACAGGCGGCGCCACAGGCGAGAATTCCCCATCCATCCCCTCCATCCCACTTTTCCCTCGCATCATTCGAGTAAACCCCACGGCTACCAGCACAAAACAAAAAAGTTGACAACAAATCTGTGAACTCTGACCTTTGTATGACAATGTGTGTCAAAAAGTCACCGACAATTGTGACAAATGGAGGCTAGGTCAAAAGTCGCAGTACACAATGAAAATGTTCCTTGAAGATTTATTTTTGAACCTCGTGGGAAGTGCAGGCCTGATTGTTTTTCTGTGCAGGTAAGAAACATCTCGAGAGGCTGCTCCATCATCCTTTTGGCGACTGAACAGCAGCTGGTGAGCAGCACTCCAAGCTTCCATTTCCATCCAGCGCTGTATCTTTTTTTTTTCACACCCTCGAGACACCTACAAAGGTGGGAGGTGGGGGGAGCTACTCGATGTGACAATGCTTCTATCGAATGACTGATGATTGATGAAGACAGGAGAGAATGTGAAATAAATCTTGGACCTGACAGATGATAAAATGGCGTTTGTCTACTGCATGTGCTGCTCTCCACTTCATTTGAGATCATTGGACATGTGTTTTGTGAGTGAGTGAGTCTCCACACCTACTGGAGTGTTGGATGAATAACAGATTCGAATGTCGAAGATTAACGCCTATCATCAACATTTTGTGTATGTGTGTCCATGTTTTTTATTTCACTTTTTCTCTTTTTAATCTCATTCTTTTAAGACAGCTGTTGCCAAGCATCCAACCCAACCACCACTCCCATGTTCGAAATTCGCGAACCTGATGATCCGATCCGGCAACTAGACTTTTTTTTTCTCGAGAAATTAATATCTTAGAAAACTTTCCAGTAAACGAAAATTCAAGAAATAAATTTGGGAAAGGCCGACAAGTGGATTACAGATCTCTCTCTCTGTCACACACACACACATCTCAAACTGTTCCGTAATATTCTAGTTAACTATTAGATAACATTGCAGGTATCCGTGTACCTGTGATATCAAGCATCTGTGATCTTTTCCCGTTATACACCCAAGGTTTCTGTGCAGTAATCAAGTTTGGCATATTTTTCCAATCATCATCTATCATCATCATTCATTCATTCATTGACTGATACCAGCTGACGACCAAAGGTGCTGCCCCGCCGGTGCCGGTCGGTGAGGGACCCTTGTAGATGTCGCGACTGACAGGGTCTGTCTTTTGTTGGCCGTGACTAGACCGACAATGTGTTATGGTTTATTTGTTTGTTTGTTTTTTGTCAAAGTCGGTGCAGTAATGTCGTCTTTGATCGTGAGTTGGTTCTAGTCACAGTACCCCACATATCGTCGCGCACATCGTGTAAGTATTTACACGCCAAGGTACAGCTATCATCACGGTGCACACACACATGCACACATGCACACATGCACACACGTGCACACGCACACCAACACCATGTCAAGCTGTTCTACGGTGAGACATGCCGAGAGGTAAGTCCTTCTCTCTTCTCTGTAAGAAATACGCCGTTAGCTAGGAAGAGACGCGGTGCAAGACCCGGATGTGACTGAATAGGTGAGAAGGGGAATGCAGACGGGGGTGTCTTTCAACAGACGCCAAATGTTCCCAGCGATGGGCACAACAGCTGCAGCTGTTATATTGGAATCTGTTCCTCATCGGTGACACTCATTGTGGGCCTCGGCATGGACTGGACGGTCAGAGCACAGACACAGGGACATAGGGACACAGGACACAGGACACAGGACACAGGACACAGGGACACAGAACACAGGACACAGTGACACAATCAAGAACCTTCATGTTCAAGGTCCGCTGAATCTCCTCTAGTAGCTTAGAATGTGTCCAGTCAACCGATTAGTCATGCTCAAAGAACCTGGATGTCTAACATCCACAAAGCTCACCTTACATCAATTGTTGCTCCAAAACAAAAGCCGTAATTGTTTTCAAATATTCTGGGATAGATGGCCACAAGTGTCAAAGGTTAGTCACGTGTTTGGTCTGTTATCATTTGACATGAATGTGTCTTTTGTTTTTGGTTTTCATCTGTTTGTGCAAAGCCTACTAAGAAAATGTAAATAAGTTGGTTTTGTAAAAATTGACAGGTTAACTCGACAGGTTGGCTGTACTGTATGTAAAACAGCTTTCACAAAAATTGAGAGCCCAACAGAAAGAAAAGATCGTTCAGGGTAGATGCACGCCAAAGAAATGAATCCAGGCCAACCAGGGTGGAGACATGGCAAATTGCCTTGCCGAACCTTACTGGCCAGTCCAGCGAGTCCTCCAGCGCATTACAGAGGTCAGAGGTCACCACGAGTATATTATTATTATTGAGCATTTGATTGAGGCTCATGGACGGCAGGTGGAGATGCTCGTAGATTTTTGTCCTGGAGCGCTTTGCAACTTGATACACCTACTGCTCTTTTGGCAGACCATTGCTCGGTTTCCACCTGAGCTGCCATTGACCCCCCGCCACTGCAGGCCTTTGTGTGGGGGACACAGCACGGGTGGCTGTAATCATGTCGCTCCTTTGGCTGCAGTTTTCACCTTTCGTCCCTCCGTCGAGTGCGGGAAGAGAAGGCGAGGAGAATTTCTGAGGAGCCTTGCCGAGTGCGGTTTGCGCAGAAAACGATTCAGCTCTTTACACTCTTTATAATATCGGTGTTTGTTGCCTTAAAAACATCATCAAAAGCCTCGGCCTTTCTTTCGTCACTTCCATCTCCTCGTCCGTAGCCTTTTTTTTTTTCTTCTCCCTCCCTTCTTTTCTAAGCGACGCAGTTGGCGAGGACAGAGGGTGACCTTCCCTGCCGTGTGGGGTCAGGCAGTGCGATCGAACTGTGAAAACTGTGATGGGGCACAGGATTCCAGAATAGTCGAGCCAGGGCGCACGGCGGTCGTCCATGCGTGCTTGACTCTAATCAAACCTAGGTGTCGCTCTTTTTTTTTTTTCGGGAGGGATAAGAAGGGGCAAGTTTTCTCCCTTTGGAAACTAGGATCACTTTCAAACCCCACCCCCCACCCCCCATAACATGACGTTGATCCCCGTCACCCCACTCCACCAACTCTCATCTTTAAAAAAAAAATAAATAAATAAAATAAAATAAAACCTCGGTTTTTCTGGGCATTTCACCCTCCCCCCTGTATCCCTCATCCCAACCTTCACATCTCCAGCGACAACAATTTCACCTCCCCTCCACCCATCAGTGCGTGCCACCACCTCCCACTACCCTGCACTCCCCCTCCGTCATGCTTGTCGCGGCCAGGGTACGACCCGAGTCATTCAATGCTCCGTGGCGGTCCGTGCATTGAGAGGAACTTCTGGTCCTGAAAGATTTATGCAAAAATCATGAAGCCTCATTCACGGCGCTGCTTCCGACGGCCAGAAAGCGGGAGGGAGCACGACACGGGGCGGCACTCAGACGGAGGGAGCCCGACATGCTGCAGTCCGGGTGCGCGCCCCGTCAGCTGCTCTTTGAAGTCGTCGTCGGCGTGGTGGTGGTGGTGGTGGTGGTGGTGGTGGTGGTGTTGGCGAGAGACGGCGGCAGCAACGGTGACGACCTCGGACACTCAATGACAGCTAGAAGTGAGAAAAAGTATTTTTGTTGGGAAGACATTCTGACCGACACATAGCCTAAGTGTTTTAGTGTGTAAACAAATAAACATTTAGAATTTGTTTGCGTTACTACTACGACGTAGGACAGTTGCACAACGCCTCGAGAACTTAAAGATATTCGAAAGAAAAAAATTTACATTATTTTTTCTCACGCGAAGTACAGGTGAAGGAGGATGTGATGCAGATTAAAGCCCACATCTTTACATCTTTGTTTATCTCCTGCATCTTCTTCTCTTTGTCTTCCTCGTCTGGAACAGCTTAAGCTCCAAATCCTTTCAGGGAAGTGGCGCCTGGCACAGCAGAGTGGTTACAGGGATCAAAACTTTCTTTCACCCTAAAAACAACTCCAGGAAGGTCCAGTGTATGACACTGTGCGGAGACTAAACCCGAGCCTCTCACAAATGGTGGTGGATGTGGGAGGATATGGGAGGGAAGTGACTGCGAAAGGTCGAAGGGGTTGTAAAAGGTGGACACGTCATCAGTGGAGGAGAAGCGGCGACAAGTGCGCGAGAAGATGGCCGCCAGAGTCGGGGAAGAGTAACCGTTGCTTTTAGGATTAGTGTTTGTTGGAGTGGTCTTCAGTTACAATGGTGGAGCAATTATAGGATCAAAGAATGGGGTTCACAACAAAGCTCTTTCGTCGAAACGACTTTGTCGTCAAAAGCTTTTTGTTTTTGTCTTTCCTTGTCTCTACCTACTCTTTCTCCTTTCTTTCTCTCGCACGCACACAAACACATAAAAAAGAGAAAGGTCGTCCCCTACACTTTTCAGGTCGTTTGGGTGAGATGTTACACACATCACTTTTCTGGGGGGCAGCTTTTACTTGAGGGTGTTGCCCATTTCCTCTCCCTCACTGCCCTACCTTCCTCAGCTCTCTGTTCAGTCGACTGGGGGAAAGTTTGCTGCGCTACTCGGGTATCGAAAGCCCACCTCTCAGTTCGGACTTCGGTGTTCTACCCACTCGGCTATCTCTTTCCCACATTAAGATATAAAATAATTTGAATTCTATTAAAGATGAACAGTCGCTGTATTCAGACGAATGGGTGTAAACAGTTCATTCAGTGAAGAGAAAAATCAAGATGGAACAGTTTCGATTCCAGGTTAATAGCTGCTGCTGTTGCTAGTGCTGCTGCTGCTGATGATGAAGAAGAAGAAGCAGAAAAAGAGAAATAGAAGTGCTGTTTTATTCTGCATGTCTATTGACAGAACTTTCCTCACTCAGCCCCAAAGACAGGCCTTCAGAAAAACAGAAAGAAAAGCCCCTTCAGCCGCTTTCATTGGCAGTGTCTTTTATTCACAGTCACAGCGATGACATAAATTTTCACGACAGAAGCGACGGAGCGTGCCCCCGAACTAAGTGGGCGACAACGGAAATGATCTTTTCTCTAGCAGAGGGCAGCACCGTTCACCCATAAAAAATACAAAAAATACAAAGAAAAAAAGGCCTCGGAGCATTTTATCCCCTCGGATGTCAACGGGGGCTGTCGGCAGAGCTGACCAGACCTTGTCCTGTGCTAAAATACAGCCTTGTGGGAGCGTGGCGCCGGGGGAAACACACTCTGCGCATGCGCGGATAGAGAACGTCACGTGTAGAGAGCGAGGTCACTGGAGGTCACTGGAGACTGCATTGTCCAGTCACGTGTAGCATGTCCATCGCATCTACCAAAGTAGCCATGGTCAATGTTTCCAGGGACCACCCTCCTCCTCCTCCTCCTCAAGGTAGTCTTGTAAGACCTTGATGATGAGAAGGAGGATGACGATGAGGATGTGGAGGAGGAGGAGGAGTATAGTGTGGACATACTACACTGCACGAGAACCGGCTCATGAAAAGACTGTGTATAAGGCCAGCTTCCCAGGCGCTTCACAGCCGACGACTTCAGCGACGACCACCGAGGCATGACGGGAAGTGTCATTGTCCTTACCTGGACACACCTGGTCAGATCAATGACTATGTATGTCAGAGATTTCTGCTGTTACCATCGAGTAAACATTGGCCCACAGCCCCAGGACCTGTCCGCACAACTTGAAACATTCTACAACACCCAGAATACCTTGGTGACGGGAGTTCATTGATAATGACGATGTCGACGATGAAAACAAAGAGAACGAGATTTGGGAACTGACATGATTCAAATAACACACACAAACAAACAAACAAACAAACATATCCAGAACACACGCACGAGCGAACACGCACATTCACACACACGCGCACGCACACACACACATATATATATCTGTTTATATATATATTATTTATAGATCTATACATAGTCAATACTCGTACACACTAGCGCACACGCACATGCAAATAAAAGGGTGCGGCAACATAAGACGGATTGGATGCTAATTATTTTAATTAAATGTCCGTTACCATCGATGAGTGGCTCACCGGTAAAGGTGAGATTTGCGCCGCCATTGTCCAAAGTCTGTTTGCTCGTTGTCTTAACATTTCGCGTCTGCAGAGCTACGTGTTGATTAGCCTGCTCACACGTTCGCCAGATCCGGGTAGTTGGAATAAAATTTGCAGAAAGTCTTAAAAGTATTTTTCAGTGTCAAAGCTATAAACATGCTCAAGTGGAGGAAAAAAAGGCGCATAGTCATTTTACAAGCGAGTTTTTAAAATGAGAAAGGTTGGAGAGTGGGTTGAGGGGATTGAGAGAGACAGAAGGAGAGAGAGAGCTATAAATAATTTGAAGAAGGAAAGGACGGAGCGACTGACCAGCAAGCAGACGACAATGTAAACACAGTTGAGACACGAGCCTCGCAACCATCTTCCATGCAATCAATACGCCATCGTCTTCAACACACATCGTCGTCCTCCAACAACTCTGCTCACCCGAGTATTTTCTTATTTTTCTCCCATTACCCACAACCCCCAGCCCGCCTCCCTCTACCCCCCTTGTCATTGCCGTTGCCGTCTGCTCCACCCATCTGTGTACCGCTGCCATATGTTGCGTCGTCGTCTCCGTCCTCCCACCCCACCCACCCCACCTACCCCACCTACCTTTCTCCCCGCCTCGCACCTCCACCACCACCACCACCACCCCTTGCCTCCATTCCGCTCTGCCACCCACTGTTGCTGGCAAACAAGACGGACGGCGAGAAAATAACTGCCAAGGAAGTTGATGAATAATAACTTATTGAAGGCGAGCTTCTTTATGTTGTGAGCGACTGGGTGAGGAGAGGTGGAGACGCCATGCGCCACTTGGTGGACTGCTGCCTTTGTAGCTGGCGAGCAGGCTGGTGATGGGGGGAGTGGTGCTGGGAACGGGGTGGAGGGTTGCAGAAAGCACAAATACTTGCCACAGCAAGGTGTGAATATGTCATCCCTAAGCCGACAAGAAAGTAGGATGCACACCCGGGTAGATTACCTGTCTGTTGGATTCCTCCCACCCAGCCAAAAAATTCCTCACTCTGGGACGTTGGGGTGACAGCATCGGGTGATAGCCTGTGTGATTATCAGAGGACATTGTTCATAGAATATAAACAGAATTAATCCACAATATTGTTTGTGTAACATATTTCCTCTTTGAAAGATTAAGTGATCATCAGTTGTCCACCACCAAATAAATAAATTTTAGATACCCTATCTACTGCATTATCTGTCTAGCTATCAATATAATACAATTTTAACTATCTACCTAACCTAATCTTATCTCAATTTACATATCCTATCAATACATCTATTTAATAATTTTATCTCGTCTTGTCTATCCTATCTCTATATCTAATCTAACCTTACCTAACCTACTCTAATCCCAACTGTTATAAGTATCTCTCATCTATCTAACCAATTCCTATCTCATTTTATCAAAGTGTCCATCTATCTATCTATTTTATCTCATCTTATTCACATATCTTTCTACCTTAATCCTGTGTCAGCGTGTCTAACAATGTCTGTGTAATTTTATCCCAATTAATCTCATATATCTACATGCCTGTCTGCCCGCTGACCTATCTCTCTGTCTTGATCACCCAAGCGAAGCGACCTATCGTCCTTGTGTACCATCTGTCGAGGGGAATAAATCTACACAAACTGTTGGAAAGACCATGGGTGGTGGTACAGAACAAAAGCCGCCACAATGACAGCTGAAGTACAAAGTCGTATTGCTATACTAGTCAGCCACAGGTCGACTTGGCGATGACAAGTCGTCACCAAGGTGTTAGTGCAGCAGGACAATGATTGATGTGCTGACACAAAGGTCTGGGTAGGCTGTTAGTCGCAAGGAATTGATTCTCTTGTATTTTGTTATAATTTGTGTTTCATATTGAGAACAAGGTGCTGGAATAGGTTGTGGGGAGATGGCTGGGAGGATGCGTTCCTATCCAATTGTCGATATATCTGTAGTGAATACTGTGAAAAAAATTGGTAAATAAATACCACAAACCAAATGACACAATCTGTCGTCGTCGTCGTCGTCGTCGTCGTCATTGTCATCATTATCATTTGGTGGGTACAGCATACAAATAACGACTGAATCGAGTCAAAAGCAGAGAGAAATGAAGAGAATGAGCAATGGACTGTCGCGGAATGTCAGGAGGTCGTGGAACTGGGTCTTCAGCTGGACGGCGCTTCTCAGTAGATAACTCGATGATTTCGCTCGATAAAGAAAGAAATGATGAATGATGATGAGAACCTACCCAGAGGCTATCTCTGTAAAAAATGCTGCAACAAGACAAAACACGCGTACAAAACATGGGATACAAACCCAGAGGCCAGAATCTTTTTTTTTCAAATCAGTCTTAAAGACAATGACTATCTCTATTATCACCCTTGGCCGGACTGAATTCGGACATCAGATGGCTACAAGCTCCTCCCCCACCACCACCCCCAACAATGCAAGTCGTCTGCGAAACATCAGGAACCTACAGGGAAAAAAAGAATTGGATGCCATCCACAAACCTCTCCCTCGAATGACCTCTTTACACACTCTTTACACACATACTTTCACATTCTCTTGGTGTAACATGTTGCTTCTCCTTCTGCTTTCTTACCATCTACCCCCTCCACCTTATCTACCCCTCTGTCTCACACCAATACCCACAAACCAGTTCGCAATCAGCCAAACCATGTCGCGGCTCTCCTTACCTCATTTCTCCAGTCTTAACATCTTACCTATCATTATCTCCTGACCACACCTTTCCCACCAGATCGTATCTTTCCTCGCCAGCGAAGCATCCATTGTTTGTTATCAGCTTTCCTCGGGCTGGGTACGGTCCCCCTTAATGAAACTGTCTCGGCGCAAGGTAAGACACTTAAGGGTGTGGCACCCGCAACTAGAATATAATATTACATCGCGAAATCGGGGTAGATTGCGTGCTGTTTGGCCAGCGATTCGAGACCTGCAGAAAGTGTTAACAGAGAAAAGGCTAGTTAATTCTGTGGCTAAACATGAGGCGGGTGCATCTACCCGGTGCTGGGTCTGTCGTCTGCACAATGACGCCTGCCATTGATTGCAGTGTAATCCCCCGCAACCGTCTCCCAGGACGTGCCGACAGGAAGAAAACCAACTCCGACAAATTAAATACAAAGCTGGCGACAGCCCAACCGTGAAAACGAGAGCAAACATGTCAAAAGTGGGTAGGTTCTTGTCTCTCTCGTTTATTGGAGTGTCCTCGTGAAGATGTCCCATCAGTCTGCTGGAGGACAGCGCTGCAGCCAATCAGCGCGAAGGAGAGATGGACGAAAATTTCACAAATGATGACAATTGTCAGCCTCCACAACATCCTCTTAACAGGTCTTCGTGGAATCTTTGTCGAATCGTTGTCCTCGTGTTTCTTTTTTGTTTGTTTGTTTGTTTGTTTGTTTTGTTTGTTTTTTTTAAACAATGAAGTCCATTATATTTGATAACAGGACACACCAGGGACCGTATTCATGAAACGAAGGTAAGTTGCTGCCAAAAAACAAAAAAAATCTTGTCGCGCTGTCCAGACCCCAGGGATAAGGTTTTATGTCGAGATACCCCGGGGATGCTGGGCCCAGCTACAAAGTAACTACTGGCTCAGGAGTAAAGGAACATTCGCAGACTGTGGTCACAGCCTCATAACCAAAACACAAATATGCTTTTTCTTAATTTCCGCTGAACAACAACTTACCATCGCTTCACAAACTCGGACCCTGGAGGCAGGTGTCGTGGGCAACAAAATTCAAACTCATCCCGATTGTCACACGTGCTGCGGGGCGACACCTTGTTCTTTCATCTGAAGTGAAGTGCAATTCTGCACTCTGGAACCTGTGTGACACCAGATGTCTTCCCCTTCTTGACCATTTTTTTAAAAAAACCTGGAAAACAGATGTTCAGACCGCATCGAACAAACACCAGTGGATACACCAACCCGAGCGAGAAAACACAGTAACCCGTATTCGATCACGTGACAGGCAGTTGTGAAAGAAAGAAAGAGTCAGGTGAGAGTAACAGCTTCGAGAAAGACTTGTCATGAAGGAGACGGTGGATGGAAAACAAGAATACTTCATGGATGATGTTCAGTCTTTTTTATTTTATTTTATTTTATTTTATTTTATTTTATTTTATTTTATTTTATTTTATTTTATTTTATTTTATTTTATTTTATTTTATTTTATTTTATTTTATTTTATTTGCACCCTCGTAAATCGCATCTTTGTAAGTCTGGGACTGTACTATATTCACTCCACTATCATATCCTTTTTTTTTTCAACGACGAAGAATATTTCCAGTTCAGCGACACCCGTGTAAGGAGTGGGGTCGGGTACGGGTGGGAGAGGGGAAAGCAATTGCCAAGTGTACGTGAGGCCACGAGAAACAGATGATGATTGAGAGTTCACAAAGGTCGCCGAGCACGAGTGAGAGAAGACGAGGCTGCTCCTCCACATCCACCGCCCAGGTGAGTGGTCCATTGAGCGACGCGACAGGCGGTGGCGGGTGAGTTTCGCGAGCGGTTCGCGGTGCTGGTGTGAGTCCATACACTCAGTTGATTTCCATTGTTCACGCCAGTTAACGGCGCCGCCACCGCCTGCCGCGACGCGGCGTGGACACGCGGCACCCGACAGCGCGAGAGGTTCGCTCGACAAGAAAAGGGTGGAACGATTTCCTAATTTGACTGCCTGTTAACCCGCCAGGGGGCGCTCTTGATTGGTTCGGGAAAACCCCAGAGTGACGAGAGCGACGCCGCCGTCCAGCGTCGATGAAGACCTCGGCGACGAAGACGATAGTAGAGGGAGATAATGTCTGGCCATCTACATTTCTCTCTCTCTGTGATCATCATCTCCAGGTTGAAACTTGTCGACCTCCGCGTCCAACAAAGGGACGTTACGACGAGTCTAACAAAGGGAGATAAGTGAGCGAGTAATTACCTTCCTGGCCAATTGAAGACCCAGGTGGGCCCAGACCATGCGACGTCGACAACCGTTGTGACCGCCTCAGGTGTTCACAACCCAGAATCAGAGGTGGAATGGCTGCCAGGGTGTCGTCATCATCATCCCTGTTGCGCGGTGGCGCAACGGTTAGTGACTGTCATCAGTTCAGTGAGGGTCGGTTCAACTCTCGTCTCGGGCAAGCTGTTCTTTCTCTGCACGTGGCATGTGTTTACAGGGCTGACTGCCTTGTTGTGATGTAGTCTTAGTTGCTTGCTCGGCATAAAACACAAATCCTCCTTCCTTCCTTGTTGCTAATCTTCTTGGGAAACTGGGTCAGAAGGCTGAGGTCGAGTCCGTTTGAACACAACAACAGATGATTCTGAAGCTGATGAACTTTGTGTACTGAACCTCTAGTTGGATCTTAATCGAGTAAATGAGAAACTCTTTAAATAAATAAATAAAAAACAAATAAAATAATGAACAAATAAAGAAGTTATTAAAACAAAAAGAAACCATTTTCTGTCAATCTGGGATGACCGCAAGGTAGAAAATAAATACGGGTATACATGTTAATATCATTGACATTAGCGGTTTGACGGATATTATTACAAAGTGAACAGAAGCAATGTTTCTCGCGATTTCTAACAACAACAAAAAAGTATCCCCTGGACCAGTTCGTTCTCCGGAATCAGAGACCTTTAGTAACAACGGTTATACAATCCAACCAGGGTGTGGACAGTCACTGACAGCTGTCACCGTCACTTACCTGATCATCTGACGGGCCTTGGGCTTCCTGATGACAGGCCAAGCGGGTGAGGTAAGAGCATAAGATGACAAAGGTGAGAGACCGCGGGTAGTAGATGGTCAACGTGACAAAGGCGATATTTTAAATACAGAAATATTTAAAATAAACTGGACACACTTTAATCCCAGAAACACATTCTCCCACGTCCCCCATAAACATAATGAAAACATAAACATCGTGTTTCACGTGCACAACCATGAGTTACTTTGTCCCGACTAAGGTTACCCGGTTATTACTACCGCTGTAACAGTTAACCGTCGAACACTGGCGACGGTCCCATGACTACCCACTGATTACCCGCCATCCTCTCGACAACACCGACAGCAAAGTGAGGTCAGGAACACGTGCAGGCAGGTGAGGGCACGTGCTGCTCGCTCTCACGGCTCACGTGCTCTGACACCCGGGGTACGTCGGGTGGCCTGGAAGAGTCGGCGGACCAGTTGAGGGAGAGAACTCGTTCGGACAGGGAGGTAAATGGCGGGCTCTGTGTGCGGGCGAGTTGCACGGTCCTAATGGCAGCCTCCCCTCCATACTTTCAAGGAGGATGGGGCGGGGAGTGTGTTTGGAAGTCGAGGATGAAGTACGAGCGAACAGATGACAACTCTCCGCCATTGTCAAGTTTACCGTGTGAACGCCAGGATCGGCAGGATGCGTTGAGGTTGAAAGGATGATGACGATGATGATGATGATGATGTATTTTTCATGTACAAAAATCTACATTTATTCAAGATCAAAAATTTAATTTGCTAAGATACAGTCATGTCATCTTCTGGAATATCGCCATAACTCTTCAAACCCTGAATTCCGGCCTGAATTTCGTGCGACTCCCCTTTCCTGTTGAATAATTGTCCCTTGTAATTTGTATTATCATTTATTTTAAGAATTACTACAATAATATTGTTTATATATTAATAGCATACTAAAAGTAATATCGGTTTATATCAGTAGCATCCTGAAAAATTATTCTAGGGCTCGTTTTGGGGAAACACGCTAGTTAGTGGAGTATAGTCATAGTAGACAATAGTGCGAATTAACAGCATAGTCACAATAGACAATCAGGTCAACTGACAGAACGTAGTCACAATAGACAATAATGAGAACACAGAGGAGTGACAGTACAGTGAACTAACGCAGTATACAGTCGCAGTAGATAATGCGCTGAACTAGAGGAAAGTGGAAACTTGGTAATTTTTCTGTGTTCAATCATATGAATGTGTGAATGCGTGAGCGACTGACTATATAGGTATGTTATGTTTATGTCAACGTGCATGCACACCTGTGTGAGAGAGAGAGAGAGAGAGGGAGAGAGAGAGGGAGAGAGAGAGAAATCCTGTTTATGATTTACAGAAAGAAGGGCACTGGACGCAAGCACACAATAATCTGAGTTCAATGTTAAGTCAGATATTTTTCTCGTTCTTTTCACATTTTATCTTTTGCCCCCATTTTTCTTTCGTTCTTCAACTCTTTTTTTTAATTTAATTTTTCATTTATTCCTGTAATGTATGCTCCTATTTTCAGCCGCAAGACTGAACACACACACACTGCTGCTGAAGTTAAGATAAAACTTTTTCAATTTTTTTTTTTTTTTTGAACTGCCTCCACTTAACTCGTTGAACAACAACATCTCCCCTCCACGAAAGTCCAAAACAAAATAAGAAAACAAACTAGCGAAGCATGAGTGGCGATAAGAGCTTTGAAAGTACCCTGATGTTACAGCCGTTGTCGTTGCCGCGCGAGGAGATGAGGAGAGGAGGAGGAGGACGAGCGGCGTGAGACCTGCCGAGTGTGTGACGCATCATATTTCCAGCAGTTCGGCCAAAACACATTCCAACTCGTCTGCTGGGGGAGTTGTGGGTGTTGTAGACGACAGGAGATTCCTCGGAGAGTTTAGCGGCAAATCTGCTGCCATCCACACTAAGCATTAATTAGCTGCTCTCGTCTGGCCGCCCCAGTCCCGCCATCATTAATTCATAAGCAGTAATGAAAGCTTTTAGCGGCGGCGACAGTCAGAGTTCAAGACGGGGGCCAATCGCTGCCACGGATAGCCAGACCTTGTTTTTTTCTTTCTTTCTTTGACTTTCGGCGCTGGCGACAACAAAGGGAGACTAAATCAGAATTTTTTTGGGTGGGGAAAGGGAGAAGGACAGAGTGCTTGAGCAGTAGGAAATACAAAAAAAGGGACGCCACTGGTTCTACTGTTGATGGTGTGTGGTAGAGTTATTTTCTCTTGACGCCACTTATTTGTGAGCAATGTTTATTCGTAATTCAGCTTTTCTCATACTTTTTTGTATGGTTAAATAACTTTGTTAAAAAGAGACTGGAATAAACTGTGAGTTTGTAGGGTGGAGGGTGTGAGCGGAGTAGTGTTCAGTTCACGTGTTTGTGTACGAGACGACCTAAGGTCTGCGTTAACCCTGATAAAACATTGATGCAGCAGAGGAAACATTTTGATATATGTTCTTTTCTTTCTTTCTTTCTTTCTTTCTTTCTTTCTTTCTTTCTTTCTTTCTTTCTCTCTTTCTTTCTTTCTCTCTTTCTTTCTTCCTTTCTTTCTTTCTTTCGTTCGTTCTTTCTTTCTTCCATGTCTAGCTCTTTGCAGTTTGATTGTAGAAGCACTTCAGGGAAGGTACAGCCCACTCTAGCTTCTTGTTGCCTCGTCTTTACCTCAAGATGTCTGCCATTGTTCTGTCCGTAGCTTCGTGGTCTCCATGGAATAGTAAAATGGAAAAAGCCGAAACTGAAAAGTGCACATTAGCCAGCTCCTACTTACAGCAACAATGGGGACAGGATAGGGGCTGAGGAAAAAGCAAACATAGAGAGTTTTCTCTCAGTGCTTTCATTCTTTCTTTCGTCATCTGAGATAGGTGGAAAGATGGAGTTTGTAAAATGTGCATACAAAAATGACTTTTAATTTGTCTTTCTTTCTTTTAGTGTCTTTCTGCCTGTCGCTGTTGCCCATCATTCCCTCATGCCAGTAGCCACAGCAGCAGTAGGCAGCTGGCAAGCTCCAGGGTGACTCGAGTATGTCTGGGTAGAACAGGGGAAAGAACCGCTTGTTTAAAGCACAACTGCCAGAACTCCACTTACTGTTATCATATTATAATTTTACTGTTAATTACAGTGAGATATTACAAGTTCTTTTATCTTTTTACACACCAGAAAGGTTTCTCGCGTAGTTTGAGTCCCAGAGAGGGACCAGAGAGTTTCATTCGTGATTTAGGCCGCCCTCCGCACAGGTGGGGTACGTACAAAGGTAAGCAACCCAGCATGAGGAAGGCGGTAGTTCGGGTACAGTACTCCTGGTTCTTCATTTACTTGTAGTATCCCTTTCTCTATCTATCACCTGTCGACAGGTTTGAATTCCAGTGTCTGTTACATGTTTTCCTCCACTCTTCCGTCTATCTTTCTGTCTAACTTCCTCCTGCAGATGTGAGCCTTTTTCTCTCATACCCACCCGCATTCAAAAACATATTCACACAATAAGCTTGCACACGCAGTGACCCTGTCTCTGTCTGTCACTAGCGGAGGGAGCGGAGGGAGTTGTCCCTCACCCACCCTGTCGTCGCTGTCGCTCTGCTACCTGGCCCCGCCGTGCACTGTCCTACCTGTGGTGCCGATTGGTTGCGGTGGACGGAGGCTGCGCCGGCGTTAAGCCGGGAGCACACGCAGCAGATTAGCGGGGCATGAAAGGAAATCAATGAGCGAGGAGGACGCCTATTAAGGAAATTAATTGTCAGTTCGCACGGCGCCCGAGTCCCGCGCGTGCGCACGCCCTCACCACGCGCATCTCCCAGCAACCCTCGCGTCAGCCCGGAGCTTGCCAGCCCGGCGCTGCTCCTGCTGCTGCTGCTGCTGGCAAGAGTGAAGGATGGGAAACAGCGACAGGCAAACACTAGCAGAAACAACAGCAAAATATATTTAAAATATAAAATATAAAAAATATATAAATAAAAAATAAAGTTGGTTCACTCACTCACTCACTCGCTCACTCACTCACTCACTCACTCACTCACTCACTCACTCACTCACTCACTCACTCACTCACTCACTCACTCACTCACTCACTCACTCACTCACTCACTCACTCACTCACTCACTCACTCACTCACTCACTCACTCACTCACTCACTCACTCACTCACTCACTCACTCACTCACTCACTCACTCACTCACTCACTCACTCAGGCAAGGATACTCGAAGCTCGTTGACTGAAAACGGGCGAAAATCCTTGTAAAAGGATTGTTCTGTCATTAGTCCCCTTCACTGGCAGCGTCTGCTCGCCACCCACCCCCTCAGCCCCCGAACTCCTCCCCTCCCATGCGTTTGCAGATTATAGCCCTGGGCTTGTCACAGCCCCGCTACTCACACACTAATCCACAGGAGAAAAAAAAACCCACCAACCGATCTGAGGTCCAACATGACGACGAGATGCACGAGGAGCCTCATCAGATGATCAGCGAGGGCATGAGCAACTCACACCACACACCAGGAACCCACTAACAAAGTATTATAATCAAGAACAAGTAGATGAAGAAATAGGAAAACGGAGAGGTGGATGAAGAAGAAAAAGAATAAAAGGGTTTTGACAATCTTTTGTTTCACTTTTTAACAAAGTGTAAGGCTCCATCTCGTCTGATTTGCTGTCAATAATTCTCGAGATAAAGACTTTAAAATGACTGGTGTACATTTATGATTAAAGAGAAAATAATTGTTTATTCTCCTGAAGCTAAGACTCGGGTAGGTTCTTAAGGACGAAACACTGTCAGACAAAATATAATTAAGTCGGGTGTAAATCTGTCTTCCAGTCCGACACTTAAATATTATTTACTTGTTTTGTTTAATTGATGTCTACAGCTCGTTCATATCAACTTAGAGATTTTTTTTCTCAGTAAGAAAGACAGCGAACTCATCTGCGACAAGGAGAAGGGGTTGGAGGTGGGTGGAGGGGAGATATTTGTTGGGGGAGGGTGGAAGAGATTGGAGGCAACAACAGGAAACAAATCGCATAAAATTCTTGTCTTCCTTTCAACAATCATTTCGTCGGTTTCGAGTTTTATTTTTGCAGTAAAACTTCACTTGGTGGTGCGGTAGCCACGGAGGGAGAAGGTATGGGGTGGGGTGGGGTGGGGAGCACAATCCGAGAACAAAAGAGCGGGGTGGGAGGTTGGGGTGAAATAATTAGGTGGTGCTACTGGCAGCCAGAGTGCTGCTCGCCGATGAGATGCTGGAGGCATATGGGGATGGCGCTGATGTCACCCAATCCGGGGATTTTTGTGGTGAGTTATGAGGAGGGAGGGTCAAGCAGGGCGGCTATCAATTGTGAGATTTGTCTACCCTCTTTACAGTGTAGGGAACCTGATTCACTTGGCTAATCTTCTGCTGAAAAAAAATGGTTACACGCGCTAAATGGACTGTCTCCCTTATGACTTAATGGTCTGTGAAATAAGCCTTAGTGTTATCTCTCACAAGCCATTAGAGGGCGCTCGTGTCGCACGGTTAGTTGTCCAAAATAGACTTCCATGACCCTGTCCTGTTCCCCTGACTTTGTCTTTCACTAAAAATGCTTTCGTGATGGCGGGTATGAAGGGGAAGCGCACTCCACTGGTCAGCAACTTGAATGAGATGACAATAGGTTGTAGTGTTGGTGACAGCAACAGACACCCAAACCTACTCTACATACTTCTAAACCTCAAACCTACTGGACAGACGTTGTGGACACTGTAACAGAACTTGTCGAAGTGGCCATCAGCCTGTGTACATCACTGTACGCCCTATAAGCCAGCATGCAGCATGAACAGAGGCAGAGTATACTATACAGGATATACTGATAAGTACCTACATGGCATCTTGTCGTGTTCAAGCAAAGATAAAGCCATTTAGCCTTATATCAGTGAACTTCACAATTTCCGCATTATCTCAAGGGTTGTGTGTGATATTTGTCACGCGCCCGTCACGGACCGAAGGTCAGAGGTTAGACAAACTTAACTGTCACAAAGTCAGCTTCTGACAGACCGGGTACAGACTCTAATAGGCTTCTTCATAAACGACAACACCTGTCGGTTAGAAATAACCTTTGACCTTTTGCAAGCGATTGTTTTTAAGTCTTTGAATTTGTTAGGGTTTCCTAATTATTTACAGTTTCGCTGAGTCTTGTGTAAACAAGCAAAGAAGACATCAAACAGTTACGAGTGAGAACCAAAACAGATTATCGCATTTATAATACATAAGGCTTGGCGATCTCTAACAGTTTCTTGACAATCTGGAAGAAATTGGAGCTTAGTTGTCGTTTCAGAATGTCATCGCTCAAATAAAGAAAACTACAAACTCAGAAAAATATCAGAAACTGAAGAAATTGAGGCTAAGCGGAGATGATTCCCTGTCTCCCATCCCACACCCACACCCCCCGACAGATGTCTCATGAAGCGATGCACCCTATATAATCTTCTCAGTAGTTGAACCCAATACCCGATACACCCAGTGCAGACGACTTTGCAAGATTATCACTGCAAACAACTAAAAAATATTTAAAAAAATGATTTTCAGCGGGAATTAATACTATTGATTGCATTTGAGACGATACAGTGTCAGTATAAAAACATCTCTGGTATAAACTGATTGATTCCAGATTAAACAAACAATTTTAGGCATGTCATTTAATGTTGATTTTATTACCGGTACCACTGTGTTGTTTGACTTGTTTGTGTATTATTCAGTGGTGCACCACCCTGGGGTAGAGAGGGGTTAAGGGTTACATCAGTCGTCGAATGCGAAGGACACCTTCATTAATATTTTTTTGTTTTTAGTTCTTTAAATATGTTGTTAAGATAATTATTAAACATATTATTTAATGTGTAAGTAGTCTCAATTTTTTAAAACAATATTCCGGTCCTTTTAGCTTCACCACACTCATATTGAATTAACAGCAATGATTGGCTTTGTCTCTCCTCCTCCCCCTCCGACACAATGAACTTGAGTTTTATCTGATGATAGCATGGGAAGGGAGGGAGACAGACTTGCTTCTCTTGCTCTTGGTCAGTCTCTGGTATTAGTACCATACAGTCCAATATACTGATTGGATTCCACACAAACACACATCACACACTGAATACACTAAATAATCTACACTACACCACACAACAAGCACTAAAATATATATGTTAGTTTTACAACAGACACTATATTCACATATTCACTACATAAATCACACAATTCACACTGAGGCCTTTACTCACTGTCGGTGGTGTGGTGGGAGGGGATCGGAGAAAGAGTGAAAGCAATGTCATCCTCAGAAAGATTGCGGAATGATTGCTTTTGGCTATAGAATGATTGCTGGTGGACAAAAAGGATTTCTGTTCCTGCAAAATAATTGTTGTTGGTTGTGGAATGATTGCTATTGACCGAGGAATGATTGGTGTTGACCAAGGAATGATTGCTGGTAGCCTAAGAATGATTGCTGTTGGCTGCTTTGATCAAAAGACATTCGTAGTGAGCCTGTTCTTATTTTTGTGTGTGTGTGTGTGTGAGGCAATGATGTTAAACTTTTGGTGCTGTAAAGGTCTGCCACAAGGTTTGAAAACTATGATCAGGTATTTTGTGAAGTGAGGCTGCTGTAAGCTCGGGTAAGGGGTGAGGGATATTGTGAGGTTGGCAGTACTGTGATAAGGAACGGAGGGCTGTGAGGAGGGATGTGGAATAAAGATAATCAGAATTATTGGAATACAATCTGGACAAAAGCAGATCACCAAGAAAGAAAGAATAAGAAAATAAACACTGAAATGCGAACAAAATGCCAAATAAACACACACTAACAGTGATAAGATGAAAGCGCCACCTTCTCGGCTTGTTTCTTGCTCATTTTTTCCAAGCCACCTCGTTATTGTTGAAGCTCCCGACCAGAAAATATTTTTTTGTGCTCAAGTTGCCGGACTTGAGCTGCAACCATCTCACCCTTTTCTCTTTTTCTTTCCTTTTTTCCTTTTTTTTTTTTTGGTAGTAGAGAAGGAGAGGTAGGAGAGAAGGAAAACAACAACCAATCAAGCCACGTGAGCCTCCTAAGTGAAAGAGTGGCTGCCCAAGTCCGGCTGTGAAAAGTGCGAGCAGAATGACTGGCCCTTTGGCGGCCCACGTAAGCCCACTTGTGCTAAGTGGCGGCAGCACTATCTGACAGCGCCCAGGTAGCGACAGCGCCATCTATGAAGATGAAGCAGGCAAACTAATCATATTCTTTCAAGCTCCGCGATGGCAGCCCCAATCTTCTTAGCTTCCGTGTCGCGCGAGATGAGCATGCGCAGAACAAAGGCCCGACCTGTCTACCAGAAAGCCGGGTTTTGATTGGATATCGATTTTTGCACACGCAGCTAATTCGCCAGGACACGGCGCACCAGTGAACCCTGACCTCTTGTCGCCAGGAGAGGCGGCGGGCGTTTAGCGTTCGGATCTTTCTGGAACTTCAAAGAGTGGACTGGCACAATACTGCTTCCTGTCCGAGGGCAAGTCACTCTCAACATCATAACTTAAAAAATAATCCACATAAATAAATACTCCAGACCAAGCTACGCGACACCGCACTCCACTAAACTTAAAAAAAAAAACAACCAACAAAACATGACAACCAAACCAAAACAAAGGTATGTTGGACTTGTTTGTCAAATCCATTGCATGACTTCTGAAGCAGGTGAGAGAACTGCATAGGTAAACTGAATAATAATTTACTTGAACAGTTTTGTAGAAAAGACTTTTAACAGCTAATGAGTGCTAAACAGGAGAGAAATCAAAAAGTAATATAGACATACAGTAACATATACATAAATAATAGTGTACAGACACGGTAATATATAGACAAACAGTAATACACACACACACACATATATACGCCAACAATAATATGTGTAATATGTATACGAACAGTAAGGAGGGAGAGAACGTGAGCAAGAATAGTAATATATACACGAATAGTGATGAGGAAGAAAAGAAAGGAGCAGACAACAAATACACTAATATGAAGACAGGTACGGACCTCTAACAAAACGGTTTCGCCAAATATTTATGTCCTTCCGTTAAAAGCAACATGATGTAAGGATGTAAACCATAACTAACATTTCTTAGATCGTCCTTACAACAGAAATCACAAGGAACAGGGCAAGGTCAACAGGAATTCCTAAAAATTGCTTTTCATATTGAAGCTTTGTAGCAGCAAAATGTTTGCAACAAGCAATGAAATGGAGGACCTTCTGGCACATACTAAGTCATCGATAACTGTTTTCTGTTTATGTGTTGATCCCCATCGCGGCCTGATGTTATGAGTTCCAAGTGTCGATAAGAAAGAAAAACAAACAAACGAATGACCAAAACAATAGACTAGTGAATGGGGGAAAAAATGGACGAATGTATGACCGAACAAGTAAAGTCATGAATTAAAACAAATAACAAGCAAAATAACTGCGTCAAACAAAGAGGAAAATAAGAAGAAAATGTATGAGGAGGGTCAGGTCGGTGGTGTGGGAGGAAGTGTGAGGACAGCACAGGGCTGTGGTTGAGCACCGCTCACTCCTGGGGCTGTGGACAGCAAATATTTCTGTGGCTGAGCATCACAAAACAATAATTATACTTACAACTGTCATAGAACAACAGCTTCTGTGTGATGCAAGGATGGGAGGTATGTGAGGGAGGGGCGGTACTTCCATCACCTTATACAAAGCACGAACAAAGTTTTAAATAAAATTACGAATTTAGTTTTAATAAAAGTACGAATTTAGTTTTATTACAAGTACAAAAAGTCCTGTATTTATCAAAACCAAACTAAGTACATTTACATACACTTTGCCTGTCTCAGACCTTATTCTGTCTTTAGAAGTCCCAACAAAAGGAATGATTTTACTCATAACATGAAACAAAAATAAGAGATTTCCGACTTTGTCTTTTAGGAGTTAAAAAATAGAAAAGGAACAATAGTTCAAATATTTTTTTTAAATGCTAAACATAATGTCTGAAGGAGGGAAGAAGAAAGAGACCGTTTGAAGTTTCCGACATCCCAGACTCCTGATTATCACTTCTGTAAGATCCCTGTTCTTGTCTGTCCTGCGACCAGCAATCCTTCCCCTCTCCTACCCTTCAACACTCGCACACCCCTCCTTTTTTTTCTTCAAAGACAAGTCCCACAAGCCCACCCAGCCACCCAGCCACCCAGCCCCTCTCTCCAGACAATACCTTGAGCCTGCGTCCTCACCTGGAACTCACCTTCACGTGTGAGAGAGAAGCAGGAGACTGTGGAAGGTGGTGGTGGTGGTGGTGGGGGATGGGAGGGAGGTGCGTTAACTTGTCTGACGTCATGTTAGTCGTCGTCGTGGTCTGTACTGGGTGCCGCCAAAGACGATTGAGGCTCCAGACAGATCGCAGTTCATTTAGCAAATGAAGCGAGAACCGCAGGCGCGTGCGCCGTACAATGGCACCTGCCCCTGGACCGCGACACAAAGAGTCTGGTCTTGGCTCTCCACCCAGCTACACCCTGGGTAGCAAGACGCTGGGTGTCCACACACTGCAAGACACAGCACATCATTCTCAGAATACAATTAAATAATTTTTTTAAAAATCAACCATACTTTAAAAAAAAAATCTCAAATAATCTACATTACACGAAATAACGAGACGAGAGGCACAAAGACGAATACAGACAGGTGGAACAAAGGATCTGCTACTTCAGCTTCAAAGGTCTTTGTTGTGGTGGTTGTTGGGATTGTTGATTATTATGGTTTAATTTTTGTCGTTGTTGTTTTCTCACTCTTGTATAAATTTCTTTTAATAAATACGCTACTCACTCTCTCACACCTTTGCCCACCATGCAGCGCGCGCACTCAAGCGAGAGAACGACTGAAGCAAGGAGGAGTGTGGAGGGTTGTATGGCGATGTGTGATGCTGCAGTCTTACTGACAAGAGATTGCCTCGCCAGTGTCTGCCTCCTCGCATCCCCCTGATTGCGGGCCAAGATGCTGCCTTGTCTTTGGAAATATTGAATCGTCATCTTGTCGGACATTTCATGATTAGAGGCGAGACTGCCTGCGGAGTCCCTTGAAAGCCAAGAGAGAGAGAGTGAAAGGAGTTCAAGGCCGAGAAAGCAGAACAGATTTGTTTGTTTAAAAAAAATTGAACTAAAAAGCACTCTCGGAAAAGCTCAGCTCCGTTGCCAGTGTCCCGAGGACACAAAGAGCGTTAACGATTATTAAATCTCTGCGATTTCTACAGATAGAATGGAAAACACAACTGTGTATAAACTATTTGTTGATACAACTTTGAAACGGACTGGCAAAAAAAAAAATACAAACACAAAACAAAAGAGATTTTAGGGATGCATAATGCCTGCAAAAAAAAAAAAAATACTTATGATTTCTTTTTAAAAATAATTTTTTTGTTTTTTTTGTTTAGTATATCTAGTATAGCAGTTGCTTCATACTTCAACCATTTTCTCATATCTCCACAATCTGCTCAATACACTTTGAAGGGCTTATCAAAGATCAAAGACGTTTTTAAAATTTAAAGGGCAACACAAGTGTAAAATGTTTTTCTTACGATTGGGTTAAGTTCATTTTAAAGTAATAATTGTCGAGATATAAGCATTCAAACATCGGCATTCTCACCTGCCACTAAGAAAGCAGAAGAAAATTACCTTCCTCTACTGGAGAGTTCTATTACTTATAAATATTATTTGTAACCTCGAGTTCAGCAAATCCATGCATGTGTTCTGGACAGATGAAGAAACATCGCTCAGACTGTCGTGTGGACGAAGCTATTTTTAGCGCAGGAGATGAAATGACTGAATTTTAAAAAAGTGAAAAGGTCCAAAGGGAGTTCACTGGATAGACTAGTAAGTAAATCTTCTCCAGATCAAAAGTTAACGGGCAACAACCACGGCTATTGCAGTTGTATTATTCATTCTCTGTAGTTAAGTGGATGCATTTGAGCTAACTTTTCTATGTGTATTATTATAAAATACAAAACCATTTCAAATGTGCCTTTGTCTAAAATAAACTCTTATAATTTTTAACTAGATGGTTAATTTAGCACTCCAGTTTTATTTTATAGTTACAACTGACTACTGATAATGTGTTTTTTGTTATTAACATAATAACATTAACAAAAATTTTACACACATTAATCGATGTAAAAATGTATTTCTTCCTCATTTAATTGCATGCAAAATTGACTGTTTACTTACTCACAAGTTTTCTCGTTAAGCTCCTCATACGATAGTCTTACACCAAGTACCACCGCTCGTGCTGACCTTTAACATACACTGGGATCTTAGTCACAACCATTGAGGTCAGCAGGGCTCTGTCAATGAAATGACAAAATATCCGCTGCAGACATTTATGAAATCTCAGAAAGCTGTGGACATTGTGGGAGTGTAGTCACGTGGCGCAATACATCCTACAAAGCTGAATGAACGAGTCAGTGAGACAGTGGGAGCTGAAGTAAGAAAGTCACATTTAAAAAAAAATAAGAAAAGGAAGTAAGCTAAATAATTAAGACCTCACAACAGCTCGGAACAGACTTACACCAAGTGCGACACCATTGTCCTGCTAATCACAACCTCCTCCTGTAATGATCTTGAGTAATAAGTCATACACGCATTAATGATAATTTTCATCTTTAAAGATTAGTGCAGTGAACCGGAGGGATTTGGTGGCAGGCAAAGGACGCAGGTAGAAGAAATTCTTTTCCCGCTGCATGAGATCCAATTAGCTGAAAGCCATGAAGGGAGAGAACTCGAAACACCAAGGCTTAGCGCAACCATCTTTTTTTTTCTAAAAAGACAACAAAAAAAAAAAAAAAAAAAAAAAAGAGAGAGAGAGAGAGAGGACGAGGAATGAGGGAGCCCTGTGAATGTTTCTGTTCTCCCAGGTTGCTGGAGGCAGGTTTGTAAATATTGGATTGGCTTTGATTGGCAAAAGAGGAAAATTGGCGTCTGCTTTGGGGCCTTGCAGGTGTCGCTAGGAAAGCCTGGGATTAATACGATTGGTTTGTTTTCTACCCAAGAGGCCACCTGAATGACAAGTCCATTGACTTCCAGCAAAGACAGTTAGCCACGCTTGACAAGTCGCCAGAACGTGGTCACGTGCGATCTGGCGCATGCGCGAACATCGATGAAGGACAGGGCTCACGTGTCGTCGCACGAACACCGAGGCAGTCAGACAAACATGATTCCTCAAAATGGAGAGGAGACAAAGGCTATGTAGCAGCTACTTGTATAGCAGAAAGATAATATTTCTATCTTTATTAAGGCATCAACCATCTTGTGTAGCACCAACATAAACCTAACTCTACCTTCCAAACATCATCCACTTCTCTACTCTCAACCCATTTTCTCTCATTTCCAATCAAGTCGTCTACATGCCTCCAAAGCCAAATTTGTCTACAGTTTTTGTTTTTGAAATATCCATATACAACTCTGTTCAAAGCCACAATATTTACTTAGAATGATCCCATTATCAAACGCCGATGTCTTTAGCCCCAGAAAACGGATGGAAGACATTTTAAAGGTCATAACTCTTTTCAAGATTATTTCTTTTACAAGTAAGTATGACAAGAGAATAAAAAAGAAGCGAAATCTGTTGGCGAAAGTTTTTTTTAAAAATACGGTCAGAGTAAATTTTGGAGAAATGTCGTTTATACAGTGACATTCATCCCTGTTCTGCAAAGGTCAAGATTTTTGCATGAATGGAAAAGTATTTCTGGTCACTGTCCTGACCTTTCTCTGTTATCACAGTTTTCAAGCAAAAAAAATCCAATTACAATTGTTTCTGTTTCCCAACAGCAATAAATCCACACCATACCTGAGTATTATTATTTTATAAATTAATCCACCGATCTGATTTTTAAATACTTTTCCCCTTTGCATGCACACTTCAAAGGACATCGCGAGGAACGGACAGATCTCGTTCTGGGATTGGCGTCCACCAGTTCCGTTTTCAGCAGGACAAACATGGCCTCTCTCCCCGACAGTGCGAAATCAGTTAAAGTTGGAAGCACTTCCCTGCTAAACAGCTAGCCAAAATAAAGGTGGAGGTGCCCAGCGATGAGGGTCGCGTTATGTGGCGACTTGAAGTTGGGTGACAAACTCCGATGGCAGTGGACAGCACGCGCGTGGGCTCGCGCCTGAGAATCAAGCACGCGCATGCTGGCACGTGCAGCCCGCAAGGTGCAGGCGTGTGTACTGGTCGCCCCGGGTGTCAGCGCCGCCACGCCATCTGATCCCCAGGAGCCGGGTCCTCCCCCCAATCTGGCGCCACCCAGTACAGAGCTCGTCGTCAGCAGCATCGCCAGACTTCGACACAGACATCGCCACAGAGTTCATCACAGACATCGCCACAGACCGACACAGACATCGCCACACACTTCGACACAGACATCGCCACAGAGTTCATCACAGACATCGTCGGACTTTGACATAGACATCACCAGACTTCGACACAAATTACCGCAGACCAACACAAACATCGCCATAGACTTTGTCACAGACATCGCCACAGACTTTGTCACAGACATCGCCACAGACTTCGTCACACCCATCCTTACAGATTTTGTCACAGATATCGTTCGGCTGGGGAAATAAAGATTTGATCCAGCGGAGAAGGGTGAGGATGCTTGTCGGACCAGATGGAAGCCAAATACAACCACCAGGGTAGAAGAATGACCTCTGACCGACACACCGTGTGTTTCTTATCCCCCTCCCTAGGGTCGAATTGTTCTTTCTCGCCAAAAGCTGACAGCTCGACCTTTAAAAACACTGGCGCCTGATTGGTTCGACAACAAAACATGGCGTCCTCCTTGTACTATTGGGGACCTGTGGTTAGAAGCCACTAAAAGTAAATAATTATTTTACAGCCCGAGATGGCTTTAATTGGATCATTAATTGGATCAACCACTAATATCCATCAGGTACACGGGACAAAAATATTATTAAAAAAAGTTTGAGACACTTGCCACCTCTTGGGTTCCAGGTACAGCTGCAATCACCACGTGTCAGCTGATGGCATAAATGTCGCTTAAAACTAATGACTATAGCGCCCAAGGAGTGTTATCAGCAAGTGTCATAGAAAGTGTCATCGTACTGGGGCCTTATTCATGAAGAGATTAAGTAGTCGTCTCGGATGCAGCAAGGTCTTGCGTCTTGTCTCCGTATTTATAAAGTGCTGTCCGGACTCTGTGGATGCTGTTTTATCTCAGAGATCGGCAATGGCAATGGCAATGGCAATGGCAAAGATGTTCTGGGTGTATAGTGACATAAACATTATTCGCGGACTCACATTGCGTGTAACGCCAGCATGCACCAGGCGCACCAAAAGTCAAGCTCCGAAATGAGACTCGATGCTGTGCAGGAAACACAAAAAAAGGTCGGCGCTCGTTTACCACGCCCTCATGCACCATGTCCCCACCCCATCCCCCTCCCTACTTCAGAGCCGAGACGTTCATTAGCCTCGCCGTCACGTGACCTGTTCGTGTCGCCGGATGTTTGTTTACGACTAGTTTTTTCGGCCTCACAGAACCCGCCCAGTCGTTCTTCACCCTGCAATGGCGTCAGCTTCACTTTGTTTTCCACACCAGTGGCTTCGCCATGTCAATTTTCCGGTCCCCTTAGCTCCTCTGCGCATGCCTCCTCAGGGAGGGGGGATGGGTACAAGGGGGCGGAGGGGAAGGGGAGTGGGTATGACGTTCGGCCAGCGGAGGATCGCGCTGGTGCGGAGGGACAGAGGGGAGAGCACTCCAGCACGGAAGTCGCACGTGCGGCACAAAACTTTGGCGTCTGCGCACCCAGCATGCAGCGGTTGACTTCTGCTGCTGACGTTAAGCCTGTAGTTTGGTCTCGTCCCCAGGGCCGAGCAGGGCGCGATTACCAGGCTAACCTTATTCCTCCTTTTTGTCATCTGCACGTCTTCCGCCTCCACCCAGCCTTGTAAGCGAGGCTCGTGTTGTGCGATCAGACTTCATTCTGCAAAACATTGGATGCTGTTTTAATTGTCATTTGATTTTCCTCCTGGTGCGGAGGCTGGCGACTGGTGGGATGAGGGCGGCGGGGGGCGACACCGGGTGTCAAAGTGTCCAGCGGGTGGAGCAGTGGGGAGGGAAGGGTAGACAAATGGCGGCTTCTTGAAGACATGTCCGATGCCCATGATGCAATTTAAGTTTGGAAAATTGTTATCAGATGCCGCCCCTATGCTAATGAATGCTCGCTCGTAGTGAGTCCAGTAGCCTTATATGCGATGCTTAGCCAACGTCCAGTATCGGGAATATGGCAAGAGTCTTGTTGTTGTTTTAAACACCGCTTCATTTGTATGTTCCACCTTATGAATAATTTGCTATGTAAATACTCTCTACTTCTATTTCTCCTCAAGTATTTTACATTTTAGTTAAAGCAATATGCGTTCTACTTTTTTTTTTAAAGTTTGTTCTGTTTTTCCACGAAGTGTTGCTGCACTCGCTTGTCATAATGATTTGATGACCAAGTACAGGGGCTCCGCGTAATACAAGCATTATTATTATTATTTGTCACTTTGTACACAGATACACGGATTAATGGTTTTGTTTAACTACAAAAGTAGTCATTGCCGAAACACACTTGAAAAAGCAGCAAACTCATTTTCTATGAGAATCAGTTACATCACCTGTGAGCACCTTAACCTGAGAAGAAAGGACAAGCGTGCAAGGAGGTGGTTTTATCTTTTTTTTTTTTTAAAGTGAAAAGTATTACCGGGGGTCGACTCGCAGACCGTAATTTCATGCTTACCAGTTGACGAGCAACACCAAAGGCAGACTGACAGCTCGGCCACGCCCCCAGGGAGCAGCACCTACCCTGCACGCACGTGCACCCAATTGAAGTGTCAACGCGCGTTCATCACCCCACCCGACCTTCTCACACAGACACACACCCTGCACGGCGCTCGTGCACCGACTTTACAAAGCTGGGTGGGAAGGGCCTGGGGTAGGCAGCGACCTTTAACCTCAGGTATTGTGTATAGGGAGAAGGAGACCTGACACGTTGTGTAGAAAATGCCGAGTGAAGACATTTGAAAACGTCTGTCGTAGCAAGTCTCTGTCATAGATACGTATTAAAACACCTTATGTCATTTATTTATCTAATTTTATAATAATTATATCATTTGATCTAAATCAGAATTATATTTGCTGTGAAACGGTTTGTACGCAACTAAAGAAGAGAAAAAAAGCGGAAGTTTCAAAAGCGTGGTCAGCACAGTTATTTAATTTAAACCTGGTGAAAATTAACTTGGCATTTCCGTACAATACCCAACAAATATCAAATAAACTGCCGACACAGTGGATGTCACCAACATTACGAGAAGGATAATGACACTGTAAATGTTTGTATAGACGACGACGACGACGATGATGACAGTAGTCATAACAGCATTAAAATGATGCCAGGCGCTCAGCGTTTTCCCCACAGGATTGTGAGTTTTTAATCACCTTCTCGACTGATGAAAACGGCGATCACCTGAGCGATTCATTCATTCATTCGCGTCCATTCATTCGCTCCCCACCGGAAAGTGACAAAATGTTTCTACCCGGAGCCTGGAACCGCCTGCACACCGGCTTTTTGTTAGAATGCCATTAACAGGAGGAACGAATGATGCCCTATCCTTGTCAGATGCAAGAACTGTCTACACGTGGACCACGGGAGGCAACTAGCGATCAAAATAAATGAACGTGTTGTCGCCCTTTGACTGTTCTCGGTTAAGGCTTCGAAAAAACAGTAAGAAGAAACGGCGATAAAAGTACTTTTAAAATCGTATAAAAAGATAACTGAGAAATATTAACTCCTCGAAGCATGAAATAAGCTGATATAAATGAGTATTTCATCCGCTAAATAATTTTAAAATATCTATTTTACCTGGACGTCAACATGGTAGCCAAGACAGCAGTTAATGTATAGTTTGGATGTATGCTTTGTTGCAGATAGGGAAAGGGACTAACGGGCTAACAGACGGTAACTAAAAACTAAAACAGAAAACAAAAGCTTCTTGAAATAATTTTTATTAC
The DNA here is from genome assembly GCF_003073045.1 of Pomacea canaliculata. Taxonomy (NCBI): domain Eukaryota; kingdom Metazoa; phylum Mollusca; class Gastropoda; order Architaenioglossa; family Ampullariidae; genus Pomacea; species Pomacea canaliculata. Next base: position 19,774,588 of record NC_037597.1, read on the forward strand.
CTCCAGGTATGCGTTAAGTTTTGTGCATGACCTTTCATTCGGCTGTTTACGGTCTGATGTTGTCGTTCTTGTTCAACAAAATTGTTCTACAAGAGGAAAGAATATTCAAAAGGCAACAAGAAGGAGAATTATTTTTAGATGTACTACTTGTAAACGTGTAAAGCAGATTTTGAAAGAAAGATAATTAGCAATTAAAATGCAATCCTCTATCTTGATGAAATGCCGTGTCGGTTATGGGTGGGTCAGTTTGCCGGGTGTTCAGCTCCACGACCAGAGGCAGGACACAGGAACCAGAAAAGCCAGGAGAATGAGTGTCATCTCAGGTGTCTCGCCGCCTGAAGTTTCATCGACTACTGCTTCTGTACATGCCTCGCCGTCTGCTCATGACACAGAATAATAATTGCACAGACTAGCAGAACATATCACATCACAGCTACTTCACTTACTTATCTCACCCGTTGTAACATCATTGGTACTTCACACAACAAAGAGTGCATTTGCTGAGGACAAGATAGTTTTATATAAGCAACTGGCCTCTCGTCGATTACCTATTCTAAATATAAATGTACAATGTCATAATCCATTTGTATGTATGTATTTAGCACAATGTAAATTTCTATCTCAATGTATATACACAAGTAGATGATGATGATGATGATGATGATGATGATGATGATGATGATGATGAGGAGGAGGAGGAGGAGGAGGAGGAGGAGGAGGAGGAGGAGGAGGAGGAGGAAAGATCAGGACACCGAGAAAGTCTGAGAAAGTGTGCGAGTGAGTGGGTGGGTCGGTCGGTTGACCAGTAACAAATGTAACGGTCAGCACGGTCTATGTAAGCAGGGACAATCACACAGACCCATTCCCCCTACACACACACACGCTTGCGCACGCAGACACACATCCTACCTTTCTGACCGTCTTTGTAGATGCTCAGCTGACAGGGCAGTAGGTAGTCCATCAACATCCGCCCCGTGCTGTGTCGCAGCATCAAACTCTCCACGAAGTCGCGGCCATCTTGGGTCTGCATGCACGGCTCACGTGCCATGGCGGCTTTGATCGCTGATTTGCACTCCTCCGTGCACTTTGAGACAGGCTGAAATACAGGTGGAAGGGTAGGAATCATCATCATCATCATCATCACCACCACCACCACCCACCACCACCACCACCACCACCACCACCACCACCACCACCACCACCACCACCACCACCACCACCACCACCACCACCAACAACAACAACAACAACAGCAAAACAACAACAACAACAGTGAAGCACACTTAAATAGCTCTTATTGTGAAGTAAAGGCTTTTATTAAAGAACAGCTGAAACAGATAATAAAGCCAGGGCTTCTGCTAAGGCTAAATTCTTTGGGGTCCCAGGGACCCCTTCTTCAGATTTCTAAGGGGTCCCAGGCTAACTCTAAGGAGTCCCTTTACAAAGCTGAAAAAAAACCCAACAAATCAACTACTTTCTTCAACTGCCTTTCAGGCACACAAAGCACTGTAATGTCTAGTCAGAAACGGCGAGATTTCTGTGCCATGAAGAGTGTGCAAGCATCTGTGATGAGCTTATGCTCACTGTACCTGGGGTGCTCACTTTCTTTCCGTTTCTGAGACGATGATTTTAACCACGCTGTCAACATCTTGGAACTCTTCCCGGTAAGGGAAAAAAGGCAGTGCAAGGGAAGTAACTCTCACCTTGTAGCAGACGACAATAGATTGGGCTACGACAGCGGTTCTCAACCTTTTACATGTGGCGACCCCCCTGACGAACACCGGTACGTCCGCGACCCCCCTTAGCCGGCTAGGTCGGTGGAAGAGCGGGGGGGGGGGGGGCAGCTTTAGCTAACCTCGAACGCCGCGTCGAGGAAATCAAACAACGGAAGAACAACAAGTTCGTATCTGCAAGAAAGATAACTGTTAATGAAATTTTACTTAAAGCTAATAAATATTATTTTATTGGACACTCACTTTGATTAATGAGAAGGTTGAGCCTGCTTGCTGTTGCATAAAGAAGCGAACCTGTGTGCGATGTTCGTACCCACTGCTATTCGCAGCTCAGCCTCTGCGTCCACACGATTTCTGTATTTCGACTTCAGTGCTGCCAATGCTGAAAATCCTTGCTCACACATATATGAAGTTGAAAATGGCAGCAGAACTTTCATTGCTTTCTCAGAAAGGAGAGGATATTCACCGTTGATGCTAATCCAGAATGTTGTCACTGGTGTTGTGTGGAAGACCATTTTCAGGGATTGGTCACTCGAAAGGTCGATGAGCTGCTCTTCTTCTTGCGTGGACAACCCGCTTGTGCTAGGATCAGCCAGAAATGGATTACGAATCCACTCGTATTTAGTCACATCAATTTCAGCGAAATAATGCTGAAACCTTTCTTGCAGTCCGTTTAGATGGGCAATAATTACATTCTTCACCTGATCAAGATTCAAGTTGTCAGCCTTGCACTTACACAAGCACGGAAACATATCAAAAATATTTTCTTGGCGTATCTTTTGCGTCCACAACGAAATTTTTCGGACGAAAGCATTCATCTTGTCAGTTGTTTGTAATATGGTGGTGTAATATAGGGGAGTCAGCGATGAGAGATTGGGGGAGAAAGAGGGCAAAAGGCGAGAGGAGGGAGATTGGAGGCTTAATTGTTGAGAGGAGGATTGTGTTTTGAGTTTTGGAAGTGAGAAGTCACTGCATGCCGAGACAGTGTACTTGAATAGGAAGAAGAGATTTGGAGTTTGAGCCCCCGCACCACTCGGTTACACAATGTAAACTAATTCCACTAATACCAGTATAAGAAACTTTTTTTAAAAAATGACCACCTTCGCGACCCCCTTGTAGGCACGTCGCGACCCCCCAGGGGGTCGCGACCCACAGGTTGAGAACCGCTGGGCTACGATGTCAGCCACTACACTTACCGAACTTTGTATGTTATTCGCCCAAATTTGAAGGGGTCCCCTGGGACCCCATGGACGAAAATTGAAGGGGTCCTTTTAATGCGTACTGTACGCAATTTTTTGCGTAAGCAGAAGCCCTGATAAAGCCTAACCGAAATATCATTTTGAAGCACAGCTGATGAAATGCGCATCAAGTACACACGAAAAAACACACCTGAGGCATGTCTTGCCTATAGTCCTTACCTTACAGACGCTGGTGATGTCGCGAAACAGGTTGGTGTTGTTCAGCTGCTGACCAGAAAACTTCTTTCTCTCCTGCGAAGAACACCCGAACTGGGTGCTGGGGTCGCAGTCCATGTACCCCTTCCATGGGGAGAGGCAGGCTTTGCCAGGCACGCTCTCCACAGGGAAGTAAGTAATGAAACCATAACACATTTCGTCTGAGGTGTTCTCCCCCTGAAAAGTGGTGACTGACTTGTCGCTGGACTTGAAGTGACACGTGGTCCGAATGGTGTCGCCGGGTTGAATGACCAGCGGGTCTGAAAAACTGGCCGAGGATAAAGGGTCGAGTGATCAGAATAATACCAAATATCATACAGCATATCACACAGCACAGTTCTGTCCCGAATTTTTGCACTCGGGTAGGCCTTTAACTTAATCAGGGTACACATCATGCTGTGTAGGGATACTTTGGAGATGTTAGCAAGTCAGAGAGATAACACGTGATTTGTGTACACCCTTTCCTATTGTATTCTCACCTGTGGATGACAGGGGTGTTGTAGTCGTAGGCCAAGTCCTTGGTGATGTACCTCAGCATCTGTGAGCCACGATGATGTTCCATGAGCATGCTTTTACCTATACATACAGTGAACACATCATCATCATCATTGTTTCACGGCTGCAGTTTACCAGCCGTTGAGTGGTCAAGCGAGTTTAGACAGGAAAGATTATTAACAAAGGGAGGTTACCCAGATAGTGCATGTGGTTGAAGGCGCTCGTGACATAGATGTCGCTCTTTAGAAGGTTTTTGGTGCACGTGGCCGTGCAGTCCGAAGAGGCCACGGTGAGGTCAGTGAAGGGCGGGATCTCCAGGTACTCCTGACCAACCACCAGCATGCCCATGTTGTGGCGCCGAAGGTGAGGGGTGTAGTACAGGGTGAACCCGGAGCTGTCCACGAAGTCCGACTGTCGCATGGGGTTATTCCAGTGGTACTGCAGTGGCACAGAAAATAGAGCGTATCTCTTAAAAAATATAATGCTAGCTGCTCCATCATCATCATCATCATTAGCAGCAGCAGTTTGAAGAACAAAAAGACGACAACAAATAAAAAGAGATGAATATGTCATACAATATATCCTTCATACACTGTAACTGAAGGACACACACGCACCATCAGGGGCAGCTCACCTCTATCCTCAACCTCTTGTAGCTATTAGCTCCTACTTTGAAGCCGGCATCTCGATGAAAGCATTGACCGTTCATTCCTAGAGTCCAGACGGCGAGGATGTCCACGCAGCTACCCATGTAGCACTCAAACGGTTGGTGAAGTGCTTGCTCTGGATCCTCGTATCCTGTGAATAAAGAGTTAAGTCTCAACTGACATATCTAACTTCAGTGGGCTGACATACTGTGTATTTCTAACCTCAGAGTTACCTACTTCGGTCTTTCATTCACTTCCCTTCACTCATAAAAAAATGACCTCTTCATTTTTTTTTTCATTCATCATGTCTGTGATTCAAGATTGGGAAATGCTCAAACACTGTGTCCTCACCGTTGGGACACCCCATCAAGGTCATGTGGTGCATGACGTAGCTGTTGTTGATGATCGGGGTGTTGGCGATGACGTGGAAGTCAGTGGTGACGTTCTCGAAGTCAACGTAGGCGCACATGTAAGTCGTTTCCTTCGCCGGCACCCTGGTAGGAGGGATGCGAATCTTCATCTGGCGGACGTCCGCTGGACGAAGAGAAAAAGAGAAAGTAAACATCAGTGAGTCTGTTAAGTGAGTCTGTTGAGTGAGTCTGTTGAGTGAGTCTGTTGAGTGAGTCTGTTGAGTGTGTCTGTTGAGTGAGTCTGTTGGTCCTGCGTTTGACCAGGGGTAGAGGGGAGGGCGTTAAGTCTCTTGGATTAACGGGGAGAGAATAAAGGCAGAAGTCTGGGCTCAGTCTTCGTTATTAGAAGATGGGACAGGGACTAGTTTAAGACTCAAGTTTAAACATTTTTTATTTACTTGCTGAGTTCTTCCAATCATATGAACAAAAGAGTCTTTGAGTATTTCATGAATTTTAGTGGAGTGTGTATGTGTTCTGTTTTCTTGTGAATCAAAATTATGGTTTTCGTCGCTCATACCTGTGTTTTTTAGGTCTTCACATTCGAACTCGCCGTTTTTGCAAGCATCAGCCATCCACCCCCTCTGATACTTGTACACGTTACCCGGGGCGGGAGGAACTTCCTTCAACTGGCATGCCTCACTTTCCAAAGGTTCGCAGATACCTGAGTCAAGCAAATCGCAGCCACAGGGTTTAAAATTCTTTTTGT